>NC_083239.1:49161899-49216440 GCF_032191835.1 Heteronotia binoei | reverse complement strand
GTCTTTTAAAACACATGACAACTTCTACAATACAAGTTTGAAACGCCGGTAGAGAAAAGACCGGATCAAAACTAGTCTCGAGAAAAACGTTGCAGCAGCAGCGCCAGAACTCATCGCACCGAAACAAATGTAGATGCTTCGGGCAGCAACGATGCAAAACAGTTGCGAGAACGTTAGGTAATGTAAAAGGTGGGTTTCCAATGCGGTGATAGAGAGTCACAAACAGTCAGTGTAAAAACACTCTCTGGATCAAACTGAATGTAAAAACACCCTAGATGGACCTCTGGTCTGTTCTTGTGTCATTGTTTTGACTTGGAAGTTTTTGTTAACTTTCTCTGGGCCCAGAGCAGGGGTTTCCTGGGGGAGGGGAGGGAGGGAAGTCACTGTGAATTTCCTGCCTTGTGCAGGGGGTTGGTTGGGATGACCCTTGGGCAGGAACTCCTTTGCATAGGGTTGTCAAGTCCAACTCAAGAAATATCGGGGGACTTTGGGGGTGGAGCCAGGAGACATTGGGGGTGGAGCCAGGAGCAAGGTTGTGACAAGCACAACTGAACTCCAAAAGGAATTCGGGTCATCACATTTAAAAAGACTGCACACCTTTAAAATGTCTTCCCTCCATTGGGAATAATGAAGGATAGGGGCACCTTCTTTGGAGGCTTATAGAATTGGACCCCCTGGTCCGATCTTTTTGAAACTTGGCGGGTGTTTTGGAGAGAGGCACCGAACGTTACACTGCAAATTTGGTGCCTCTATTTCAAAACATAGCCTCCCCAGAGCCTCAGATACCCACTGTCAGCTCCAGGAGGATTGGCTACATCAGGGTGTATGGCCTTATATGCAAAGGACTTCCTGCTATGAAAAAAGCCCTTGAAACTCTCTCTCCAGCTCCATGTTTCTATTGACTTGAAGCTCCCCGAGCTCTCCCAGCTGTCCCAGGTTACTCAAAGAGGAATATTAAAACTTGCGCTGAGTCAACAGAGGTTTGATTTAAAGGCACCGCTGGGCCCTCGAGATGAGGGGGAGAAATCATGCTGGATTTATTTTACAACTCCTCAGGAACATGGGCCTGTTTAAGGGATCTCTGCCTACCCTAATTCTGTTCTTCTCCTCGTGAACCGTAGTCTTACCCGCATAATCTATGAGGGCGTTTTTTTACAAGCCAATATATATATTTGAGAAAACACAGCAGCGGGGAAGAAAGTCTACAATGGAGGTTTGTGAAAACCTCACTGCCAGAGCAGAAAGAGTGAGAGGGAGGGGGAGAGAGAGAGGGAGGGAGAGAGAGGGAGGGAGAGGGAGTGATGGAGGGAGGGAGAGAGAAAGGGAGAAAGAGAGGGAGAGAGGGAGGGAGGAGGAAGGAGAGAGAGGGATGGAGGGAGGGAGAGAGGAAGGGATGGGGAGGGAGAGAGGGAAGGGGAGGGAGAGAGAGGAAGGGGAGGGAGGGAGAGCGAGGGAAGGAGAGAGAGGGAGGGAGAGAGGGGAGGGGAGGGAGAGAGAGAGTAAAGGAGAGGGAGGGGGAGGGAGGGAGAGAGAGGGGGGAGGGAGAGAGAGAGGGAGGGAGGGGGAGGGAGAGAGGGAGGGAGGGGAGGGAGAAAGGGAGGGAGGGGTGAGAGGGGGAGAGAGGGAGGGAGGGGGAAGGAGGAAGAGAGAGGGGAAGGGAGGGGGAGGCAGGGAGGGAGGAGAAGAGAGAGAGAAGGAGGGGGAAAGAGGAAGGGAGGGAGGGAGAGAGAGAGAGAGAGAATGCCTTGCCAATCATTTCAGAAAAACATCAGGATTTTTCGGTCAGAGGCAGAGCCAAGAAGGTGCCAGGGCATCCCTTCACCAAGGCCAGAGGGAATTCTTAAAAGTGCAGCGCTCCCTGCCGCGGCAGTAATTAAACCAAACCTAATTGTCCGTGATATAGAAAAGTGGGTTAGGAGATGGGGAAGCTGCCTGTTTTCCCCCCTTTCCAAATTGTCTGCCCCTTCTCTTCTTTTGCACGTATTCTGTTTTGTTCCCTCTTCCGCAATCTCATTTCCTGATCTCCTTCCTTTCTAGATTTCTATTGCGCGCACACACACGCACACGGTGCATCCAGCTTCTGTCTAAAACAATCCTTTCTCAACTATGGTTTGGATCAAACCCGTTAGCTGTGACTTCTGAAAGCAAGAGAGCCAGTTTGGTATAGTGGTGAAGTGTGTGGACTCTTATCTGGGAGAACCAGGTTTGATTCCCCACTCCTCCACTTGCAGCTGCTGGAATGGCCTCGGATCAGCCATAGCTCTCTTATCTGGGAGAACCGGGTTTGATTCCCCACTCCTCCACTTGCAGCTACTGGAATGGCCTTGGGTCAGCCACAGCTCTGGCAGAGGTTGTCCTTGAAAGGGCAGCTTCCGTCAGAGCTCTCTCAGCCCCACTCAGTTTGGTGTAGTGGTTAAGTGTGCGGACTCTTATGTAGGAGAACTGAGTTTGATTCCCCACTCCTCCACTTGCAGCTGCTGGAATGGTCTTCGGAATGGCAGAGGTTGTCCTTGAAAGGGCAGCTGCTGTGAGCGTGTTGTGGGGGAGGAAGGTAAAGGAGATTGTGAGCTGCTCTGAGACTTGGAGTGGAGGGCAGGATATAAATCCAATGTCATCATTCAGCCAGGGTTTGTCGGCGGGCACCAAGCTGGCATTTCCAACTAGGGTTAGTCACTGGTTTGCTAACAGCAGATGGCACCGATCGTGGTTTGTAGTGATGTCTGAGTTGGTTACCAGCACCATGACTTGAGGCCAACTAATGGCAGAAGTTGCAGAAGAAATAGAACGCTAGGAGTCAGAAAAGAGGCAAGGTTGGTGCCCCAGCTACAGTTTATTACTTATGTTTGGTTGTTGTTGTTGTTCAGTCGTACAGTCGAGTCCGACTCTTTGCGACCCCATGGACAAAGTCACGCCAGGCCCTCCTGTCTTCCACCATCCTCCGAAGTCTGCTCGAATTCGTGTTTGTTATATCAGTAACACTGTCCAGCCATCTCCTCTTTTGCCGTCTCCTCCTTCTTTTGCCTTCTGTCTTTCCCAGCATCAGGGTCCTCTCCAGGGAGTGCTCCCTTCTCATTGGGTGGCCAAAGTATTTGAGCTTCAGCTTCAGCATCTGACCTTCCAGGGAACAGTCTGGGTTGATTTCCCTTAGGACTGACTGATCTGATCTTCTTGCAGTCCAAGGGACTCTCAAGATTCTTCTCCAGCACCACATCTCAAAAGCATCTATTCTTCTGTGCTCGGCCTTCCTTATGGTCCAGCTCTCACAGCCATACATTACTACTGGGAATACCATCGCTTTGACTATACGGCCTTTTGTTGGCAGGGTGATGTCTCTACTTTTTATTATACTGCCCAGGTTCGCCATAGCTGTCCTCCCAAGGAGCAAACGTCTTTTAATTTCATGGCTACTGTCACCATCTGCAGTGATCTTGGATCCCAGGAATGTGAAGTCTGTCACTACTTCCATGACTTTCCTTTCTATTTGCCAAGGTGTGATGGGGCCAGATGCCATGATCTTAGGTTTTTTGATGCTGAGTTTCAAGCCTACTTTTGGGCACTCCTCTTTCACCCTCAACAAGAGGTTCTTTAGGTCCTCCTCACTTTCTGCCATTAGAATAGTGTCATCTGCATATCTGAGGTTGTTGATGTTTTTTCCCGGCAATCTTAATTCTGGCTTGTGCTTCATCCAGGCCAGCATTCCGCATGGTGTACTCTGCATATAAATTAAATAAGCAGGGTGACAATATACATCCTTGTCGAACTCCTTTTCCTATTCTAAACCAATCAGTTGTTCCATATCCCGTTCTGACAGTTGCTTCTTGACCTTTATACAGGTTTCTCAGGAGACATGTGTGGTGGTCTGGTACTCCCATCTCTTTAAGGACTTGCCACAGTTTGTTGTGATCCACACAATCAAAGGCTTTAGCATAGTCAGTGAAGCAGAAATAGACGTTTTTCTGATACTCCTGTGCTTTCTCCATAATCCATCAAATGTTGGCAATTTGATCTCTAGTTCCTCTACCTCTCTGAAACCCATCTTGAACTTCTGGTAGTTCCCGATCTACATACTGCTGAAGCCTAGCTTATAGGATCGTTAACATGACCTTGCTGGCATGTGAAATGAATGCAAAGGTGCGATAGTTTGAACATTCCTTGGCATTGCCCTTCTTTGGGATTGGAATATAAACTGATCTTTTCCAATCCTGTGGCCACTGTTGTGTTTTCCAAATTTGTTGACATAATGTGTGCATTACTTTAACAGCATCATCTTTTAGGACTTTGAATAGCTCAACTGGGATACCGTCATCTCCGCTCACTTTGTTGTTAGTAATGCTTTCTAAAGCCCATTTGACTTCACAATCCAGGATGTCTGGTTCAAGGTCATCGATTTCACTGTCATGGTTGTCCGGGACATTGAAATCCTTCTTGTATAATTCTTCTGTGTATTCTTGCCACCTCTTCCTGATCTGCTTCTGTTAGGTCCCTACCATTTTTGTCCTTTATTATGGCCATCTTTACACAAAATGTTCCCTTGATTTCTCCGATTTTCTTGAATAGATCTTTTGTCCTTCCTATTCTATTATTTTCCTCTATTGCTTTGCATTGTTCCTTCAGGAAGGCTTCCTTATCTCTCCTTGCTGTTCTCTGGAAATCTGCATTCACTTGGGTGAATCTTTACTTTTCACCTTTGCCTTTCGCGTTCCTTCTTTCCTCAGCTAAGCCTCATCAGACAGCCACTTTTCTTTCTTGCATTTCTTTTTCTTTGGAATGGTGCTGACTGCTGCCTTGTGTACAATGTCACGAACCTCCATCCATAGTTCTTCAGGTAGACCCACCATATTTTGAGTTACGAGACATGGTTTATTGCAGGGGTGGCCAAACTTGCTTAACATAAGAGCCATATAGAATAAATGTCAGATGTTGGAGGGCAGGCAGGAAGGAAGGAAAATAGATGTGGGAGGGAAGGAAGGGAAAGGTGGAAAGAAAGCAACTTTTAATGCCTTCTCCAAGCTGCCAGTTGACTTGGAGAAGTGGTTTAAAAAGAGAAATGCCTTCTCCAAGCTGGCCAGCGGGGCGGTGGGGGCTTCAAGAGTCTCACAATATGTGTGAAAGAGCCACATGTGGCTCACGAGTCGCAGTTTGGCCACCCCTGGTTTACTGTGAGCTGTAGATTAGATAGATTAATGGAGGATGGGTCTCTCAGTGGCTACTAGCCATGGTGACTAAAGGAAACCTCCCTGTTCACGGCACTAAGCATCTGGATCCCATAGTCAGGAAGCAACATCAGAGGACGGCCTCAACCACTATGCCCTGTTGTCAACCACTATGTGAAACAGGATGCTGGACTAGATGGACCACTGGTCTGAGGCTAACACATTTAGGGCAATATCAGGGGAAGGTTCAGCCTCTTTGCCCTGTTGTTGGCTTTCCAGAGGAACCAGTTGGCCACTGTGAGACACAGGATGCAGGACTAGATAGACCACTGGTCTGATCCAGCAGAGCTCTTCTTACGTTCTTGTAAGGGGAAGGTCTCAGCCTCTCTGCTCTTTGGTTGGACCTCCAGAAGAACCTGGTTGGCCACTGTGTAAGACAAAGAAGCTGGACTAGATAAACCACTGGTCTGATCCAGCAGGGCTCTTCTTACATTCTTACAAGGGGAAGGCCTCAGCCTCTCTGCCCTGTGGTTGGCCCTACAGAAGAACTGGTTGGCCACTGTGTGAGACAAAGAAGCTGGACTAGATAGACCACTGGTCTGATCCAGCAGGGCTCTTCTTATGTTCTTATAAGGGGAAGGCCTCAGCCTCTCTGCCCTGTGGTTGGCCCTCCAGAAGAACTGGTTAGCCACTGTGTGAGACAAAGAAGCTGGACTAGATAGAAGAAGAAGAAGATATTGGATTTATATCCCGCCCTCCACTCCGAAGAGTCTCAGAGCGGCTCACAATCTCCTTTACCTTCCTCCCCCACAACAGACACCCTGTGAGGTGGGTGGGGCTGGAGAGGGCTCTCACAGCAGCTGCCCTTTCAAGGACAACCTCTGCCAGAGCTATGGCTGACCCAAGGCCATGCTAGCAGGTGCAAGTGGAGGAGTGGGGAATCAAACCCGGTTCTCCCAGATAAGAGTCCGCACACTTAACCACTACACCAAACTGGCTCCCACTGGTCTGATCCAGCAGGGGTCCTCTTATGTTCTTCTGAAGGTCTCAGCCTCCCTGCCCTGTTGTTGGCCCTCCAGAGGAACTGGTTGGCCACTGTGTGGCCACTGTGTGAGACAAAGAAGCTGGACTAGATAGACCACTGGTGTGATCCAGCAGAGCTCTTCTTACGTTCTTGTAAGGGGAAGGTCTCAGCCTCTCTGCTCTTTGGTTGGACCTCCAGAAGAACTGGGTTGGCCACTGTGTAAGACAAAGAAGCTGGACTAGATAGACCACTGGTCTGATCCAGCAGGGCTCTTCTTATGTTCTTATAAGGGGAAGGCCTCAGCCTCTCTGCCCTGTGGTTGGCCCTCTAGAAGAACTGGTTAGTCACTGTGTGAGACAGGATGCTGGACTAGATGGACCACTGCTCTGATCCAGCAGGCCTCTTCTGATGTTCTTGTGAGGGGAAGGCCTCAGCTTCTCTGCTTTGTGGTTGGCCCTCCAGGAGAACTGTGAGAGACAAAGAAGCTGGACTAGATAGACCACTGGTCTGATCCAGCAGGGCTCTTCTTATGTTCTTATAAGGGGAAGGCCTCAGCCTCTCTGCCCTGTGGTTGGCCCTCCAGAAGAACTGGTTGGCCACTGTGTGAGACAAAGAAGCTGGACTAGATAGTCCACTGGTCTGATCCAGCAGGGGTCCACTTATGTTCTTCTGAAGGTCTCCGCCTCTCTGCCCTGTTGTTGGCCCTCCAGAGGAACTGGTTGGCCACTGTGTGAGACAGGATGCTGGACAAAGAGGACCACTGGTCTGACCCAGCAGGGCTCTTCTTAGGTTCTTATGTTTGGATATGGTCTTTATCTAAAGCAGGGAGAGCCAACATCTGGATTCTCTGGGCCCACTCACTTCTTAAGGGCCAGATGAGCACTTTCTAGTTTTCTGTCCAAGCAAATAGGCTTTACACACTCCCTTCTGCACAACTTGGAGTCCTCTATTTGAGCAAAACTCAGATTCCATCTGTCCCTTTTTGAACACCTTGATTAAAGGAGGAATCTCATTAGCCACTCCCCACACACACACACTTTCCAGGGCCCAATCCGGGCAAGCAGACGCAAAAGAGAACAGAGCGGCAGTCTCTCCAGCAGGGTGGGTTTTGCAGTCGTGCTTTCCAGCAGTTCAACTCCCACATGAAATCTAGCACTGACGTTTGCCACGTCTTTGCTGGCCACGCAGCCGGTTTTCGTGGGCAGCTCATGGCAGCTGTTCTTCTCTGCCGAGAAGCCCTGCCAGGAAAGGGGGGGGGGTGGCTAAAAGGTGAGACCCTAGGAAGCCATGGCGGCTACACTGCTAGACGCAGAGACACAAGGACGCCTTCTTAGGGGAAGCTCGGCCAATGGTTCCTGCTGGGGTCCCAATCCTGTTACGGCTCCCTGGTGAAATGAGGGTGAAAATCTGCCTAAGAAGCCTTCCTCCTTTTAAAGGCTCCTTGCACACAAAGCAATAGAGCCAGTTTGGTGTAGTAGTTAAGTGCGCGGACTCTTATCTGGGAGAACCGGGTTTGATTCCCCACTCTTCCACTTGCAGCTGCTGGAATGGCCTTGGGTCAGCCACAGCTCTCGCAGAGCTGTCCTAGAAAGGGCAGCTGCTGTAAGAGCTCTCTCAGCCCCATCACAGGGTATCTGTTGTGGGGGGGAGGTAAAGGAGATTGTGTCCACTCTGAGATTCAGAGTATAGGGCAGGATATATCCAATATCATCATCATCATCATCATCATCATCATCATCATCATCATCTTCTTCTTCTTCTTCTTCTTCTTCTTCTTCTTCTTCTTCTTCTTCTTCTTCTTCTTCTTCTTCTTCTTCTTCTTCTTCTTCTTCTTCTTCTTCTTCTAATATTTGAAATTCATTAGGATGAATTTGCACAGGCAAACAAGTAGTGGTAAATATGTTAAACCCCCCTCCCCAACACACCCTTCTCTTTCAGGAAAATGAAGGGCACTCACTGCGGCCCAACCACCCCCTCCACGCATCCCTCTCGTCCACCTTTCCCAAACGAGACAAATCAATTAAGGAGAATTAATCGGAACGCACCAGCATCCTAATTGCTTTGCCAATGTGAGGCTTCGGTCTCCTCCCCCTCCCCACCCCGCCCCTCGGTAGCATCGCAGAAGGGTTGCCATGGCAACCGAGATTCTTCTTGTTGACATGAAGCTTGGGGAAATCAATTACTGACAAAGCACTCAGAAATACCCCCCCCACACACACTAAAAAAAAAAACACCTCAGGGTACAGCCATGGGTGGAAGTATATGGGGGTACACGGGGGGGGCGGGGGGAGTGCAGCAGAGGAAAAACCCCACACAGAGATCGGGCAGAGGGGGAAGCTGCGACAGAAATGTTCGATTATATATTTAATTAGTCGGACTCAGAGCTCACGCCACCCGCCCCCTTGGGTGAGTCTCAAGTATGTTATGAGATTGCAGCTTTCGGAGTGAGGGAGATCGCTGCTGTCCAGCTTGCGGGGCCTGCCAGAGTTTGGCATCGCCCCACCCTGACCCCACGAAGGTTTGATCACCTTGCTGAAACTGTTTTCACTTCCCTTTGGGCTTTCTGCAAATCGTAGGCTCAGGGGCGACTCTCCCAAGTTTCCTTCAAGTTTCAGGGTAGTTGGTACCTGGCAGCCGTATGAAATTTAAGGCCCTATGTGGCCTGGGGCCTACATATCTTCGGGACCGCCTCTCCCCATACGAGCTCCCCCCCTGGGCTTTGAGATCATCTACACAACATTTTCTTATGATCCCTGGGCCTAGGGACCCTCCCACTGGCTTCAACAAGGGCCGGAGCCTTTTTGATCCAGGCCCCTACGTGGTGGAATGAGCTCCTGATGGAGATCCGGTCCCTGCAGGACTTACCTAGGTTTTGCATGGCCTGTTAAATGGAGCTCTTCTGCCAGGCTTTTAATCTACCAGGCACCCTCTGTAACCTTCTCTCAGCACTTTACTATCCATGTGCTTGAGCTGGGTCAAGAAGAAGAAGAAGAAGATATTGGATTTATATCCCGCCCTCCACTCCGAAGAGTCTCAGAGCGGCTCACAATCTCCTTTACCTTCCTCCCCCACAACAGACACCCTGTGAGGTGGGTGGGGCTGGAGAGGGCTCCCACAGCAGCTGCCCTTTCAAGGACAACCTCTGCCAGAGCTATGGCTAACCCAAGGCCATGCTAGCAGCTGCAAGTGGAGGAGTGGGGAATCAAACCCGGTTCTCCCGGATAAGAGTCCACACACTTAACCACTACACCAAACTGGCTCTCCTCAAGGGTTTGAGTTACAACCTTAAGTGTTGCCACTGACCTGAAGCTGTGCTAAAGTGGTGTTGGTTGGCCGAAGTTGTATCAACTGCTGAACTATGGCCTTATGCTGTGCCTCTGTTGGAGTTACGGTCTTCTTATTTTGATCTGTATGTATTATATTTCTGAGATATTTTAAATTCACTGTGTCTAATCTGATATGTTTTATTATTGTGGTTGTTTTAATGTTGTCCCATGGTGCAGAGTGTTAAAGCTGCAGTACTGCAGTCCTAAGCTCTGCTCACGACCTGAGTTCGATCCCCGGCGGAAGCTGGGTTTGCAGGTAGCCAGCTCCAGGTTGACTCAGCCTTCCATCCTTCCGAGGTCGGTAAAATGAGTCCCCAGCTTGCTGGGGGGGAAGCGTAGACGACTGGGGAAGGCAATGGTAAACCACCCCGTAAAAAGTCTGCCGTGAAAACGTTGTGAAAGCAACGTCACCCCAGAGTCAGAAATGACTGGTGCTTGCACAGGGGACCTTTCTTTTCCTTTAATGTTGCAAGCCACCCTGATCCTGCTTCATGGGAGAGGGTGGGGTATAAATCTGTCATGAGCCCTGAGGAGGGGGAGCTGGAAGGGTTAACAGACCTGGAAGAGTTGCCAGCCAGTTCCTCAGCTGAACAAACAGCAGCTGGCCCATCAATCACTCTCCAGGCAGCAGTGGTCAGCTGTTGATGATCAATCTCCTCCAAGCTCTCCTCCTCCCATCTCAAGAGTTCAAAGCAGGCTCCGGAAAGAACTTTCAAAGCGAAGACATGAGGCACGCTGATGCTTCAGATCTCTCAGCCCTGAGTTCTAGCAGAGTCACTGCCACCCAGGGAGCAGGCTGATTGAGGCTCCCATATAGCTCCCACCCAGGACCTGGTAACCTTGTGGAAGCAACAAGTCTATTCTCTGGCTTGCATCCACGCTCCTTCATGATTCCTGATCCTGACCTGCTTGATTTCCTTGGCACCCTGACCTTTTGGCTTTTGGACATTGACTTCTGAGTCCGGTTTGTGATTCTGCATTGGTGACTTAGCTCCTGCTCAACTTCCTGGACTCTGACCTTTGACTGGTTTTGAACTCCTGCCTGCCTGCACCCTGAGAATGTGACAAAAATCACAAATTAAATTCATGAAAGTCTTAGAGGTCCTTTCATAGTTATTCTGTGGGGAGTGCAACCTGGTCAGGCCCTCTCACTTCACCTCTGACTTGAATGTGTGTTGTTTCGCCATTCCCCCCATGAGCCCAGAGTGACTGCACAACTGGCCATTCTGCTCTGCCTCCTCTCCACTTATCCAAGATGACGACGTGCGTTTTAGAACTGAGCAGGGAATCAAACTTTGGTCCAAAGATCAACTGCTAAATCAATTCTCCTTTGCATGCATCATCTGTGCATGTCAAGTGTAGTTGAGTCACAGTTGTCTGATGGCGACCCCAGCAAAGGGTTTTCAAGGCAAAGGAGAAGCCAATATAGTTTGTCACTGCCTTCCTCTGCAGAGACTCCCTTGGTGGGCTCCCTTCCAAGCATCGAGTCGACCTACTTATTTTGCAAGATCTGATGAGATCGGGCTACACCATGCCGCTTTCCTTTTTGTAACCAGATACCCCAGCAAGGGGCTTCCAAGGTGAATGAGAAGCAGAGCTGGTTTGCCCTTGCCTTCCTCTGCAGAGCCTTCCTTGGTGGTCTCTCATCCAAATACCCTAGTTAGCTTCCAAGATCTGATGAAATTGAGTTATACCAGGGGTGGCCAAACTTGCTTAATATAAGAGCCACATAGAATAATCATAAGACTTTGAGAGCTGCAAGACATGGACATCAGATGTTTGAGAACAACGGAAGGAAGGAAGGAAGGAAGGAAGGAAGGAAGGAAGGAAGGAAGGAAGGAAGGAAGGAAGGAAGGGAGGGAGGGAGGGAGGGAGGGAGGGAGGGAGGAAGGAAGGAAGGAAGGAAGGAAGGAAGGAAGGAAGGAAGGAAGGAAGGAAGGAAGGAAGGAAGGAAATAGGTAGGGAGGAGAGAGAGAGGTAGAAAGCAACTTTAAATGCATTTTCAAAGCTGTTGGCTGGCTTGGCAAAATGATTTAAAGAGACAAATGCCTTTTCCAAGCTCACCAACAGGACATTGGGGGCTTCGAGGGCCAAACATTATGCGTGAAAGTGCCACACGTGGCTCCCGAGCCACAGTTTGGCCTCCTCTGAACTATACCATGCAGCAAGGGGCTTTCAAGGCAAGTGAGAAGGCGAGATGGTTGGCGTTTGCCTTCCCCCGCAGAGCCTTCCTTGGTGGTCTCCCATCCAAATAGTCACCCTGCTTCGCTTCCAGGATCTGATGAGACTGAGCTAAACCATGCAGCCAGCGGCTTTCAAGCAAGTGAGACGGCCTTCCTCTGTGGAGCCTTCCTTGGTGGTCTCCCTTCCAAGTACCAGCCCTACTTAGCTTCCAAAATCTGACAAGATGGGGCTACGCTATGCCACCTTCCCTCCCTGGCGCAATCCAGGAGGCCACTTTACATGACGTTCCATGTGTAACAAATGGTGTCTTGCACCTCGTGGTGTTATCAGGATCGTATACGTTGCAGATCAGGGCATAATCAGGGCCATTCTGTGTCACACCGTGCGGTCCAGTTGCTGCACCATGCACGCCGGTTCTTTACTGCCTCATTGGATGACCAGGTCGTTCGGTGCTGCACAATTGGGGTTCTGGGCAAAATTTCCCTAACATGGTAGCTACCAGTACTTCCTTTGACCCCCACTAAGCTTTTCGAAAAGTGTGAGGGTCCCATGTAACGGAGAGCTTGTTGTTGAGTTTGTTGTTGTTGTTGTTCAGTTGCACAGTCAAGTCCGACTCTTTGCGACCCCATGGATCAAGTCATGCCAGGACCTCCTGTCATCCACCATCCTCCGAAGTCCGCTCAAATTCGTCTTTGTTACATCAGTAACGCTGTCCAGCCATCTCCTCTTTTGCCGTCCCCATCTTCTTTTGCCTTCTGTCTTTCCCAGCATCAGGGTCTTCTCCAGGGAGTGCTCCCTTCTCATTGGGTGGCCAAAGTATTTGAGCTTCAGCTTCAGCATCTGACCTTCCAGGGAACAGTCTGGGTTCATTTCCTTAGGACTGACTGATTTGATCATCTTTGAGTGCCCTCATTCAAATGAAAGGGTTTCCCACTGGAAGATGAGGAGAACTGGTCAGCATCTGGACTTTCCATAGTTTCTGTGTGGTTTCATTCCCCCTTTGAGATTTTCTTCTTCCCAGAAGGTGTGAAGAGGAAAGTATTCTACTTGGCTCCACCTCCCGAGGCCGCCATTTTGTGTTTGACTCCACCTCTGGGGGCAGCTATTTTGGAGAGGCCCTCAACACCCCACCTCAAAATCCCACAGGTGTCCCCACACTCAAAAACGTTGGGGGCCCCTGTTCCAGACACTCCACACTCCTACTTAATTTTTTTTTTAATTATTCAGCAACTTCATCCGCAGCCTGCACCACAAAAAAAAAAAAGGGTTGAATCCTGCAGCATGGAAGCTTCCTTTTATCTGGCCAAGCCTCGATTCCAGAACCACCTGTTACCCCTTCTCCTCCTCCAAACTGGCAAAGGGGATTCTAAATCTCACTCCTGTTTCATGTAACATTCAGCAAGTGCCTGGCTTCTGACCTTGACAACCACCATACAGAATCTGGGCATGCCCCAGAGTTTCATAGAATCATAGAGTTGGAAAGAACCTCAAGGGTCATCTAGTCCACCCCCCCTGCACAATGCAGTAAGTTCACAAATACCTCCCCCTCAATTCATAGGATCTGCATTGCTGTCAGATGGCCTTCTAGCCTCTGTTTAAAAACCTCCAAGGAAAGAGAGCCCACCACCTCCGAGGAAGCCTGTTCCACTGAGGAACTACTCAAACTGTCAGGAAGTTCTTCCTAATGTTGAGCAGGAGACTCTTTTGATTTAATTTCAACCCATTGGTTCTGGTCTGACCTTCTGGGGCCCCAGAAAACAATTCTGTGCCATCCTCCATATGACAGCCCTTCAAGTACTTGAAGATGGTGATCCTATCACCTCTCAGCCGCCTCCTCTCCAGGCTAAACATGCCCAGCTCCTTCAACCTTTCCTCATAGGACTTGGTCTCCAGACCCCTCACCATCTTCCTCGCCCTCATCTGGACCCCTTCCAGCTTGTCTACATCCTTCTTAAAAGGTGGCGCCCCAAACTGACCACAATACTCCAGGTGAGGTCTTACCAGAGCAGAGTAAAGCGATACCATCACTTCATGTGATCTGGACATTATACTTCTGTTGATACAGCCCAAAATTGCATTTGCCTTTTTAGCCACCGCATCACACTGTTGACTCATGTTCAGAATATGATCCACTAAGACCCCTAGATCCTTTTCGCACATACTACTGCTAAGACAAATCTCCCCCATCCTATAACCATGCATTGGATTTCTTCTACCTAAATGGAGAACTTCACATTTATCCCTGTTAAATTTCATTTTATTGGCTTCTGTTTGGTGAGCCAGTTTGGTGTAGTGGTTAAGTGTGTGGACTCTTATCTGGGAGAACCGGGTTTGATTCTCCACTCCTCCACTTACAGTTTATGGAATGGCCTTGAGTTAGCCATGGCTCTTGCAAAAGTTGTCCTTGAAAGGGCAGCTTCTGTGAGAGCCCTCTCAGCTCCACCCACCTTGCAGGGTGTCTGTTGTGGGGGGAGAAGATATAGGAAATTGTAAGCTGCTCTGAGTCTCTGATTCAAAGAGAAGGGGGCGGTATAAATATGCAGTTGTCTTCTTCTTCTTCTTCTGCCCAGTTTTCCAACCTGTCAAGATCATCCTTGTTGCACAAAGATGGTGGCACCAGCAGTGGGCCCTTCAACCAGCCCTGGGACCTGAAAAGTGCCCACAACTTGCCAACCAACCACCAGTGCCTGCCAGCTATTGCGGAAGTTTGCTTTCCACGCCATCTCCATCTCGCACGCTGCCCGGAGGAAGTAGGCTAAAGCCAGTCGTGAATTGACCAGCCAGGGTCACACCATGCTGACCCTTTAGTATATCAAAGAATCTTTTGTCCGCTGCAGCTCCGAGAAAAAAAGAGGGAGATTTATTTGCTTTTATTGGGCTCCTCGCTCTTTATTCTTCTCTGCGCTCAAAAGGCTTTTTGTTATTCCAGACAATCTCCGACGACCTGGTTTTTACCCAGCCTCGTTCAGCCCGGCCCGACTGCTGTTCCGCCCTCCCTCCTTCGCTCAGTGTGCAGCAGACGGGCAGAGCGCGTGGGTGGGCACCGATGCCATGCTTTGGAAAATGGGGCTCTCTGCACCAGAGCCGGCGAGGCTGCCTGAGTAAATCTGCAATCTCACAGTCGCGCTCGTGCAATCGAGTCACACATGTCCCAGCGACGCATAGGTGAGCGTGCAAGAGCAGTGAGACCAAGATCCTACAGAGAGTGGTGCCAAGCCTCCGCCGAGGAAGGGCCAATTGTTCCAAGGGCCAGTCCCCAGTCAGCGGAACCTGGGGCGAGAAATTGACAATCCTGGGCGGTGATGGGAAGTGCCAACATGTCACAACCAACTTATGGTGTGATCCTGCACTGAACACGGGGTTGGACTAGATGACCTATATCAGGGGTGACCAAAATGTGGCTCAGGAGCCACATGTGGCTCTTTCACACATCTTGTGTGGCTCTAGAAGACCCCACCATCCTGTTGGCTGGCTTGGAGAAGGCATTTCTCTCTTTAAACCACTTCTCCAAGCCAAACCAGCTGGCGGTTTGGAGAATGTATTTAAAGTTAGTTTTCTTTCCACCTCTCCCCCCTTCTATTTTCCTCCATTCCTTCCTTCTTCATTACTCCTTCCTTCCTCCCTCCCTCCCTCCTTCCTCCCTTCCTCCTTCCTTCATTTTCCTTCCTTCCTTCATTTCCTTCCTTCCTTCCTTCCTTCCTTCCTTCCTCCCTCCCTCCCTCCCTCTCTCCCTCCTTCCTCCTCCTTCTTTCCTTCCTCCCTCCCTTTTCCTTCCTTCCTTCCTCCTTCCTTCCTTCCTCCCTCCCTTCCTTCCTTCTCCTTCCTCCCTTCCTTCCTTCCTCCCTCCTCCCTCCCTCCCTCCTCCCTCTTCCTTCCTTCCTTCCTTCCTTCCTTCCTTCCTTCCTTCCTTCCTTCCTTCCTTCCTTCCCCCTCCTTCTCCTCCTTCCCTCCTCCTTCCTTCCTCCCTCCCTCTCTCCTTCCTACCTCCTTCCCTCCCTCCCTCCTTCCTCCTTTTCTTTCCTTCCTCCCTCCCTCCCTCCCTCACAGCTCTCAAACATTTGATGCTCATATCTTCTGGCTCTCAAACGTCTGAAGTTGATTCTGTGTGGCTGTTACAGAGTTAAGCAAGCGTGGCCGCCCCTGGTGTAGGGTTTTCAAAGCAAGAGATGAAGAGAGGTGGTTGCTTCTGCATAGCAACGCCAGGTTTCTCTGACGGCCTCTCATCTAGGTATGAACCAGGCTCAGCTTCTAAGACCTGACAAGACTGAACCAGCCAACTGGGTAAGGTGGGGATGAACAGGGGCAGCTTGCCCTTGCCGGCCTCTGCACAGCAGCCCTGGACTTCCTGGGGTCTCGCATCTGAGTACTCCTTGGGGCTGACCCTGCTTCGCTTCTGAGGTCTGGCCTTATCAGGCCAGCCTGGGATACCCAGGGCAGGGCAGAGACTCTCAGAGTGGCTTGCCATTGCCTGCCTCCTGCGTAGCAAACCTAGACTTCCCGGGTGGTCTCTCATCCAGGAGCAGAATTCTGGCGGGAGCTCCTTTGCATATTAGGCCCCACCCCCTGATGTAGCCAATCCTCCAAGAGCTTACAAAAAGAGCCCTGCAAGCTCTTGGAGGATTGGCTACATCAGGGGGTGGGGCCTAATATGCAAAGGAGCTCCTGCTAGAATTCTGCTCCTGGATGAGAGACCCCGTCTGGTAGGTTCCCAATCCGCCAGCCCACATTGGGCCAATGGGGGGAACCTCCTCCTACATTGCTGGTGTGATGACATCACCTGGAAGTGATGTCATCAATATGACAGCGCTCCGTGCGGGGCTGCTCTGGGCGTTTCCGGGAAAACCATAGTTTTCCCGGATGCTCTAGCCATTTGGGAGGGGAAAACTCTATGGTACAACCATACAGTTTTCCCGGAAATGCCTAGAGCGGCCCTGCAAGGGGCGCCGCCATTTTGATGATGTCACTTCCAGGTGACCTCATTACGAAGCTTTGCGCGCGAAAGTTCCCCACTACGGGAAGCTGAGGACTTGGCAATGCTACCTAATATGCAAAGGAGCTCCTGCTAGGTTTGGGGGAACGGACCGCTGTGGGGCAGAGTGCCTTACAGCCCACTCCTCAACAGCTGTTTTCTCAACTGCTCTCTGTTGTCTGGGGATCAGATGTAATTCTAGGGCAGCCAAGTTCCCCCCAGGGGTGGAGGATCCCCCGGTTTGGCTGGCCCCAACCCACCTCCCCCCCCCCGCCCAAGAGTTCCATCACCATCCGGTGTGTGCGTGCCCAGAACTGATGTTTCACAATGGGCATGTTGCACAGGGACAATTTAGGACAGGGGTGTCAAACATGTGGCCCGGGGTTCCTATCAGTCCCCCGAGCAACTGGCTGTCGTCTGCTACCTTCTCCCTCTCTCTGGTTTCTGTATAACTGCTTGCTTTGAAAGGCTTGCACAGCAGCTACAGAGCAAAAGCTCTGTTTTCTCCATTGGCTGAGGCTCCTCCCTTGAGGAAGGGGGGGGAGAACAGTTTGTTTTTCCAGGTTCTCTCAATCACACAGCAGAGTACTGAGCCAAGCCTCTCTTCCTTCTATTGGCTGAGGCTCCTCCACCTCCTGGTCCCCTGGGGAAGGAAGGAAAGAGCCAGAGCTTCCTTTGCCCAGTTCCCTGGATCCCACGGGAGAGATACAAAGAAAACACCTTTAAGGCCAACAAATCCTAATGTTTTAAACATGTTTTATTTTTATTTATTTTTTTTAAAAATATATCTTTAATTGTGCTTGTCTGTATCCTTTATAAAGTTTATATCTCTGCTACCTAATCTTAAATAGGAACACACACGGCTCAGCCTGACATGGCCCGGCCCAGCAAGGTCAGATTTGGCCCTCATAACAAAAGAGTTCAACACCTCTGCTCTAGGAATTTGAGGGAAACTCTATGGTTTTGTGTGGGGACACACTAGCAATTTGGGGGAAAACTCTATAGACTTGGGTCCCTTGAAGTTGCCATGGGGGGAGACACCCCGTGCTCCACAGCCTGTGAGGTCATGGTGTCCCCGTTCCAGAGGTGGCTTTCAGGCCTCGACTTCTGAGGCCCCGCTTAAAGGGAGCCATTATTTCCACCTCCCCCTGCCCGAGGGCCCCTGCAAACCGAGCCAAGGAAGATGAAGACGGAGCAGCATGAATATTTCATCAGCTGCTAAATATTTATCCCTGCCCAGTAACCGCATCGCGAGCTTGCTACGGGCGGGAGATGAATTTTTAAAACGCAGCCGCTCCGGGTTATGCCTCCGTCCCATCACGGCCTCCGCTGCTCAGAAAGGGGCATCCAAAATGTTTGCTCAGAATGTGGCTTCCTTAATCAGGGGGTCAGGAGACACGCAGCCTCTGTGCTCCCCTCCCTTGCATCTGCCCAAAGGAAAGGAGTGAAATATTAGGGGGCTGAGCTGCATCAAATACGGTAGAGAAGAAGATATTGGATTTATATCCCACCCTACATTCTGAATCTCAGAGTCTCAGAGCGGTCACCCTCTCCTTTACCTTCCCCCTCCCACAACAGACACCCTGTGAGGTAGGTGGGACTGAGAGAGCTCTGACAGAAACTGCCCTTTCAAGGACAACTCTGCCAGAGCTATGGCTGACCCAAGGCCATTCCAGCAGGTGCAAGCGGAGGAGTGGGGAATCAAACCCGGTTCTCCCAGATAAGAGTCCACACACTTAACCATTACACCAAACTGGTAGAGTTGATAAACTCTAGGGGGGTGGGGGCTGGAGATCTGGAGAAGAGGATGTTGGGAGGGGGGAAGGATTGATCTCTTGAAGTCTTTGAAGGGGCATCCCTTAGAGGAGGGCGGGGAGCAGAGGAGAGGACTCGCAATCACGGGTTTAAATTAAGGGCGGAAACGTACCAGCTGGATATTAGGAAAAACTTTTTTATGGTAAGAGTTGCCCAATAGTGAAATCAGCTACCAAGGGAGGTGGGGAGGTCCCCCGCACTGCCAGTCTTGAAGCAGCAGCTGGACAAATACTCATCAGATGCTCTAGGCCAGGGATGGCCAAACTTGCTTAACCTAAGAGCCACATAGAATAAACGTCAGATGTATGAGAGGAGGGAGGGAGGGAGGGAGGAAGGAAGGAAGGAAGGAAGGAAGGAAGGAAGGAAGGAAGGAAGGAAGGAAGGAAGGAAGGAAGGAAGGAAGGGAGGGAGGGGAAAAGGGAGGAAGGAAGGAGGGAGGGAGGAGGGAGGGAGGGAAGGAAGGAGGGAGGGAGGGAAGGAAGGAAGGAAGGAAGGAAGGAAGGAAGGAAGGAAGGAAGGAAGGAAGGAAGGAAGGAAGGAAGGAAGGAAGGAAGGAAGGAAGGAAGGAAGGAAGGAAGGAAATAGATGGGGAGGGAGCTGAAGGTGGAAAGAAAGCAACTTTAACTTTAAATGCATTCTCCAAGCTGCATTTGAGAGCCACAAGACATGAATGTCAGATGTTTGAGAGCTCCAAGGTGGAAGGAAGGAAGGAAGTAGATGGGGGAGGGAGGTAGAAAAAAGCAACTTTAACTTTAAATGCATTCTCCACGCAGCCAGCTGGCTTGGCTTGGAGAAGTGCTTGAAAGAGACAAATGCCTTCTCCAAGCTGGCCAGCAGAGCAGTGGGGGCTTCAAGCGCCACACAATATGTGTGAAAGAGCCACATGTGCTGCAGTTTGGCCACCCCTGCTCTAGTGTGATCCTGCACTGAGCAGGGGGTTGGACTACATGGCCTATGTCAGGGGGGTCAAAATGTGGCTCGGGAGCCGTCTGTGGCTCTTTCACACATATCATGTGGCATCTGGAGCTCCCACCACCCTGTTGGCCGGCTTGGAGAAGACATTTAAAGTTGCTTTCTTTCCACTTCTCCTTTCTCCCTCTTCCCATTTCCTTCCTTCCTTCCTTCCTTCCTTCCTTCCTTCCTTCCTTCCTTCCTTCCTTCCTTCCTTCCTTCCTTCCTTCCTTCCTTCCTTCCTTCCCTCTGTCAAACATCTGACATTCATGTCTTGTGGCTCTCAAACATCTGACGTTTATTCTATGTGGCTCTTTATGTAAAGCAAGTTTGGCCTCCCCCTGGCCTATATGGTCCCTTCCTTGAATCTATGATTTTATCTCCTGCTACTACAGCAGATCTCCAGATGACTGAGATCAGCTCCTCTGGCTGCTTCGGAGGGTGGAGTCCAGGGTTTTGTACCCTGCTGAGGTCCCACCCCTCCCTTGGCACTGTCCAATCCCGAGCTGGCCATCTGGACAAACGGGTCCTTAGAATTTATCACTGCTTCCCTCCTGCCCTTGGTGTCATTGCCCCTCCAATCGTTATTTTCAGATTGTCAACTGATGGAAGACGGATGGCAAATAATGGCTGTCTAATGGGCACTGGAAGGCTAGTGAGGGCAAACCAGTTGTGAACCCAGGAGGCCAAAAATAGGTCTTACCAGAATTGTCATCATTGTTTTTAAAGGAAAACAGTAGCCATGCAGGGACCTGATTCAGAATAGTACTGTGTTGTGAGGGAGAGGGAATGTAACATTCCCTATAAGTACCAGAAGACACCCCCACCCAGGCTGTATTTGAAGGCAAACAAGGAGAATTTGGTCATGGCTTTTTGAGGGGTCCCTCTGCCTCAGTCCTTAGCAGGGCATTCGAAGATAAGCATATGGAGAGGGGCTTTGGCTGAGTGGTAGAGCCTCTGCTCAGCATGCAGAAGTTCCCCGGTTCAATCCCCGGCATCTCCAGTTCAAAGGACCAGGCAGGAGGTGATGGGAAAGACCTCAGCCTGAGACCCTGGAGAGCCATGAAGTGGGCCTGTAGCTCAGTGGTAGAGCATCTGCTCAGCACGCAGAATTTCCCTGGCTCAATCCCCAGCATCTCCAGTTCAAAGGACTGGGCAGGAGGGGATGGGAAAGACCTCTGCCTGAGACCCTGGAGAGCCATGAAGTGGGCCTGTAGCTCAGGGGTAGAGCATCTTCTGGGCTTGCAGAAAGTCCCAGGTTCAATCCCTGGAATCTCCAGGGTAAAAATGACCGGGCAGGAGGGGATGGGAAAGACCTCAGTCTGAGACCCTGGAGAGCCAGGAAGTGGGGCTGTAGCTCAGTGGAACAGCCGCTGCTCAACATGTAGAAGGTCCCCGGTTCAATCCACAGCATCTCCAGTTAAAAGGATCGGGCAGGAGGTGTTGTGACAGACCTCAGCCTGAGACCCTTCTAATCCGTTCTAACCCAACTGCTCAGCAATTTCATTGAGTGCCCAGGAGTTCTTGTATTGTGAGAAAAGTACTTCTTTCTCTGCTTCTCTACCCCATGCATAATCTTGTAAACCTCTATCATGTCACCCCTCAGTGGACACTTCTCCAAGCTAAAGAGCCCCAAGCGCTTCAACTTTTCTTCATAGGGAAAGTGTGCCAACTCTTCCATCATTCTAGTTGCCATTTTCCCAAGGCTATAATATCTTTTTTGAGGTGCGGTGGCCAGAATTGTACATAGTACTCCAAATGAGGTCGCACCATCAATTTATACAGGGCCATGAAGATACTGTTTCTTGCGTAGGTAACCAAAGAAGCTACGCAGCAACCCAATGCCCAGAACGTCCCGTCGCTGGCACCATCACATACCCATGATCTGCACAGCTGAAACGAGCTGCCAAAGTCTCCCTCTCTGTGCTCTGGCACGCTGCCTGATCCATGATCAACCGCACCGCGGGGGATACCTGATGAATCTCACCAGGGCTCTTTTTCTAGTAGGAAAATAACTAGCATATCAGGCCACGCCCCTCTGATGCAGCCAAGCCTCCTGGAGCTTACAGTAAGCCCTAGAATCCTAGAATCATAGAGTTGGAAGGGACCTCTTTAGTCATCTAGTCCAACCCCCTGCACAATGCAAGAAACTCACCAATAGGAAAGGAAAGGTCCCCTGTGCAAGCACCAGTCGTTTCCGACTCTGGGGTGACGTTGCTTTCACAACGTTTTTACAGCAGACTTTACGGGGTGGTTTGCCCTTGCCTTCCCCAGTCATCTACACTCCCCCCCCCTTTTACTGACCTCAGAAGGATGGAAGGCTGAGTCAACCTCGAGCCGGCTATCTGAAAACCAGCTTCCGCCGGGGATCGAACTCAGGTCGTGAGCAGAGCTTAGGACTGCAGGACTGCAGCTTTAACACTCTGCGCCATGGGGGCTCACCAATACCTCCCCAAAATTCACAGGATCTTCATTGCTGTCAGATGGCCATCTAGCCTGTACAAAGAGCCCTCTAAGCTCTTGGGGGACTGGCTACATCAGGGGGGCATGGCCTAATATGCAGAGGAGCTCCTGCTAGAAAAAGAGCCCTGCCTCTCACACAACGCCTCATGCTCTTTTTAGTCAGCACACCTGGAATTCCACTGGGGCCAACCTCTGCCAGAGCTATGGCCGACCCAAGGCCATTCCAGCAGCTGCAAGTGGAGGATTGGGGGATCAAACCCGGTTCTTCCAGATAAGAGTCCACGCACTGAACCACTACACCAAACTGGCTCTCACAGATTTATATCCTGCCCTTCACTCAGAGTCTCAGAGAGGCTTACAATCTCCTTTCCCTTCCTCCCCCACAACAGACACCCTATGAGGTGGGTGGGACTGAGAGGGCTCTCACAGCAGCTTGCCCTTTCAAAAACAACCTCTGCCAGAGCTATGGCTGACCCAAGGCCATTCTAGCAGCTGCAAGTGGAGGAGTGGGGAATCAAACCCGGTTCTCCCAGATAAGAGTGCCCTTTCAAGGACAACCTCTGCCAGAGCTCTGGCTGACCCAAGGCCATTCTAGCAGCTGCAAGTGGAGGAGTGGGGAATCAAACCCGGTTCTCCCAGATAAGAGTCTGCCCTTTCAAGGACAACCTCTGCCAGAGCTCTGGCTGACCCAAGGCCATTCTAGCAGCTGCAAGTGGAGGAGTGGGGAATCAAACCCGGTTCTCCCAGATAAGAGTCTGCCCTTTCAAGGACAACCTCTGCCAGAGCTATGGCTGACCCAAGGCCATTCTAGCAGCTGCAAGTGGAGAAGTGGGGAATCAAACCCGGTTCTCCCGGATAAGAGTCTGCACACTTCATCACCACACCAAAATAAAGCACACATCATCCCAAAACTATCCTCGCACTCCCCGTGGAAAAATTGTCTTCCACAAAACCAGTCCCTGGTGCCAAAAAGTCTGGGGACCCCTGTTCTAGACAGGCGAGGAAGTCTCCCCGAAATGCAGAGGGGGAGAGAACGCCACTCTGCAGCCACCGCCGTCCCAGTGAACACATTAACCCGCTTTTAAAAATAAACACGTTTCGAAAAACAAGCTGCTCTTGCTTTGACTGAGCAACGCCTCCCCCGGCGGGATCCTGCATTTGCATGTCAAAACAGCCCTTAATGAAAGATCAGGAGAGCGGCCCCCGGAGACTTGGCGGGATGCAAACAGACGGCATCACGGGCGCAGCCTCTAAGTTTTGCCTCCAAGAAGACCGAAAAGTGCACCATGCGCAAAAACATCTCCGGCTGCACCGAGAAGAAAAAGATGATGATATTGGATTTATCTCCTGCCCTATACTCTGAATCTCCGAGTCTCAGAGCGACTCACCATCTCCTAGGTGGGCAGGGCTGAGAGAGCCCAGACAGAAGCTGCCCTTTCAAGGACAACCTGTGCCAGAGCTATGGCTGACCCAAGGCCATTCCAGCAGCTGCATGTGGAGGAGTGGGGAATCAAACCCAGTTCTCCCAGATAAGAGTCTGCCCTTTCAAGGACAACTCCTAAGAGAGCTATGGCTGACCCAAGGCCATGCTAGCAGCTGCAAGTGGAGGAGTGAGGAATCAAACCCGGTTCTCCCAGATAAGAGTCTGCCCTTTCAAGGACAACCTCTGCCAGAGCTATGGCTGACCCAAGGCCATGCCAGCAGCTGCAAGTGGAGGAGTGGGGAATCCAACCCGGTTCTCCCAGATAAGTGTCCGCACACTTTGCCACTACACAGAAGAAGAAAATGATGATGATGATTATGATTATGATACTGGATTTATATCCCGCCCTATACTCAAAATCTCCAAGTCTCAGAGCTACTCACCATCTCCTTTATCTTCCTCCCCCACAACAGACACCCTGTGAGGTGGGTGGGGCTGGAGAGGGCTCCCACAGCAGCTGCCCTTTCAGGACAACTCCTGCCAGAGCTATGGCTGACCCAAGGCCATTCCAGCAGCTGCAAGCTGAGGAGGAATCAAACCAGGATCTCCCAGATAAGAGTCCGCACACTTCACCACTACACAGAAGAAGATGATGATGATTATGATGATGATACTGGATTTATACCCTGCCCTATACTCTAAATCTCAGAGCAGCTCACAATCTCCTTTACCTCCCCCGCACTGCCACAACAGACACCTTATGTGAGGTGGGTGGAGCTGAGAGAGCTCTGACAGAAGCTGCCCTTTCAAGGGCAGCTCTGCGAGAGTCATGGCTGGCCCAAGGCCATTCCAGTAGCTGCAAATGGAGGAGTGGGGAATCAAACCCGGTTCTTCCAGATAAGAGTCTGCACATTTAGTCATTACACCAAACTGGCTCTAAGATGTCCGTATGCCAAGCGCTCAGACATCCATATGCCAGGAAGGAAAAGGTTAAGGAAACCAGGTTGACTTCCCTCTTTGAGGCGCAAGCCCTCCAACACACACACAGTATAGGCAAGAACAAGTCGTACCCTCTCCCCTAAAGCTGCACACAGTCCACCCCAAAATGAGTCTGCTGGTCCACCAAGTTCAATATCGCCCGCTCTGGCCAGCAGCCGCTCTTCAAATCTTTTCCTGACTCCCATCACCCTCCCATGGACAAACCGAGGGTAGGGTTGCCAATCCCCAGGTGGGGGCAGGGGATCCCCCAGTTTGGAGGCCCTTCCCCCACATCAGGCAGTGGGTTGGGTGAGGGAAATGTCTACTGGGTACTCCATTATTCCCTATGGAGACTCACTGTCATTGATCTGCCGGGCTCTGGGGTGGCTGTTTTTTCAGGTAGAGGCACCAAATCTTCAGCATAGCATCTAGAGCCTCTCCTCAAAATACCCTCTGAGTTTCAAAAAGTTTGGACTAGGGTGTCCAATTCTATGAGCCTCAAAAGAAGGCACCCCTATCCTTCATTATTTCCAATGGAAGGAAGGCATTTAAAAGGAGCACAGTCCCCTTCAATGTGATGGCCAGGTCCAATCCTTTTGAAACTTGGAGGGTGTTTTGATGAGAGGCACCGGATGCTATGCTGCAAATTTGGTGCCACTAGCTCAAAAAACAGCCTCCCAAGAGCCCCAGATACCCGCGGATCAGTTCTCCATTATACACTACAGGAATCGGTCTGCATGGGGAATAATGGAGTGCCCAGAAGACATTTCCCTCCCCCCCTCTTTCTCATGACCCAGAAGCAGGGGGAGGGCCTCCAAACCGGGGGATCCCTTGCCCCCACCTGGGGATTAGGCAACCAACAGAGAATCACAGAAAAATGGAGCAGGAAATAGACACAAGTCTCTGTGAAAAACCAGCCTCAAAAGTAATTACAAATGATTTATAAATATGAAGTAATAATATAGAGCAGGGGTGGCCAACGGTAGCTCTCCAGATGTTTTTTGCCTACAACTCCCATCAGCCCCAGCCATTGGCCATCCTGGCTGGGGCTGATGGGAGTTGTAGGCAAAAAAAGCATCTGGAGAGCTACCGTTGACCACCCCTGATATAGAGTGAAATCAACCATAAAGCAAACGAAGACCACACCCGCACTCAAGGAGAACCGGTCTTGGTCGCCTGGAGATGAATGGTAATAGCAGACGATCTCCAGGTGCCCCCTGGAGGCTGGCAACCCTAGCTGGTCTCCCTCTCCCTATGCCCGCTCATTCTTTCAGCGATGTGGGGAGAGAAGGCACAGCAAAAAAGCAGTTTATCGGTTTAGGGTTTCGAGGGTGTCAATAGCTGGCCCAGGCACCTTTCAGCGCTGCACGTAATGAATGACGCTAACCCCTGAGAAGTGTCTGCTTTCCAGAAAACAAGATGTGAGATAAAGCAACCGCTGGGGATTATGCCAGAGATAAGAGCTCCAATCAGTCAGGCCTCACAGGGCAGCCCCGTTCAACGTCCCTCATTAGAATGTTCTGTCTGGGTGTGGCAATCAAGAAGAGGGCTTCTTTTTAAGCAGGAACACACAGGGACGCAGTTCCGGCTGGCTTGGTGCCAGGCGGGGTGTGGCCTAATATGCAAATGAGTTCCTGCTGGGCTTTTTCTACCAAAACAGAAAAAGCCCTGTGTGCAATAATTAGGGTTACCAAATCCAATTCAAGAAATTTCAGGGGATTTTGGGGGTGGAGCCAGGAGAGTTTGGGGGTGGAGCCAGAGGCAAGCATCACTGAACTCCAAAGGGAGTTCTGGCCATCACATTTAAAGGGACTGCACATCTTTTAAATGCCTTCCCTCCATTGGAAATAATGAAGGACAGGGGCACCTTCTTTGGGGGTTCATAGAATTGGATCCCCTGGTCCAATCCTTTTAAAACTTGGAGGGTAATTTGGGGAGAGGCACTGGATGCTATGTGGAAAATTTGGTGCCTCTGCCTCAAAAGAAACAGCACCCCCCCCCCGAGCCCCAGATATCCGTGGATCAATTTTCCTTTATACCCAATGGGAATCGGTCTCCATAGGAAATAATGGAGTGCCCAGCAGACATTCCCCCCCGCCGCTTTCTGATGACCCTGAAGCAGGGGGAGGGCCTCCAAACCAGGGGATCCCCTGCCCCCACCTGGGAATTGGCAACCCTAGAAATAATGGTGATGTCAGGGGGTGTGGCCTAACATGCAAATGAGTTCCTGTTGGGCTTTTTCTATACAGAAAGCCCTGTCTGGGAAGAAGAGGGGGTCTTGGTGTATGAAGAACTCTCCAGGGGCAGATCGGGGAGAAAAATGGACTGAACAGCTCTTTGGTGCCAATTATCAGACTCACCAGGGGACGCCTGGATGAAAAGCAGGCCTTGAATTCAGCAGGAGCTCACAGGAGCAGAACTCCTGAACCTTTCTGAGGGTTCCCCCTCCTCCTCCCCACCTACCTTGTCCATTGAACAGTAGGTGCAGCTGCATAACAATCCCTGGATGAGGAGAGCGGGCAGCCAGCCAGCCACCAGGGGCTTTGCTACACCCTCAGCAGCCCTCATTAACCCCTGGAGAAGCCCACACCACCCTTTCTCCAGTTCTCATGTGATTTTGGGTGGTGGGTGGCTTGCTGACCTTTTGACTGGTGGGGGGGCGGCCCAGGAGAGCCCCAGGTGAGCGAGGCCTGGATCTCTAGCCAGCCCAAGCAGGCCTCACTCACCCGGGGCTCTCCTTTCTTGCATCGGGTTGCTTTCGGCTGGTGGAGAGGGCTGCATGTGCTAATGAGCTACGCTAACGAGCTCTGCCACCTATTTTTCTACAAAACGACCCCTGATGAAAAGATCCGACGTTCCGTTCTGCAGCATATACCTGCTAGTGAGAGTGCATTAATTAGACACCTGTTAGGAGATCTATGGGGCGAGATTTGCACGCGGCCCATTTGCCGCCTTCTCTCTTTTAACAAAAAATAATCTACTGCGGCTTTTCCGGCCCGATTAAACTCAACCATCGCTTAACACCCTTTTAATCGGACAGCGACCCTAACGAGCAAAGGAGAACCGCTCCCTTCGGGTAACCAGCACAGGTGGATTGGGATGGGAGAACAGCCCAGGAGGGAGTCACAGAGAGCGGGCCCATGGGACAAGTTTCCCCCCGAGGGGATGTTTGGCTCAAACCTGAGCCATAGCAATGGTAACAACATACAAAGTCATCTCTAGTGGGAAGGGCTTTTCTTGTAGTAGGAATTCCTTTGCATATTAGGCCACGCCCCCTGATGTAGCCAATCCTCCAAGAGCTTACAGGGCTCTTTGTACAGGGCCTACTGTACAGGATTGGCTGTACAAAGGATTGGCTACATCAGGGGGCGTGGCCTAATATGCAAAAGCAGGGCTTTTGTAGCAGGAACTCCTTTGCATATTAGGCCACGCCCCCTGATGTAGCCAATCCTCCAAGAGCTTACAGAGCTCTTTGTACAGGGCTTTGTACAGGGCTCTTTGTACAGGCCACGCCCCCTGATGTAGCCAATCCTCCAAGAGCTTACAGAGCTCTTTGTACAGGGCCTACTGTAAGCTCCAAGAGGATTGGCTACATCAGGGGGCGTGGCCTAATATGCAAAAGCAGGGCTTTTTTTGTAGCAGGAACTCCTTTGCATATTAGGCTGCACCACCCCGGTGTAGAAGACCTCCCAGTAGAAGAGCCCCGTGGTGCAGAGTGTTAAAGCAGTACTGCAGTCCTAAGCTCTGCTCACAACTTGAGTTCGATCCCCGGCGGAAGCTGGGTTTTCAGGTAGCCGGCTTGAGATTGACTCAGCCTTCCATCTTTCCGGGGTCGGTCAAATGAGTCCCCAGCTTGCTGGGGGGGCGGGGAGTGTAGAGGACTGGGGAAGGCAAGGGCAAACCACCCCGTAAAAAGTCTGCCGTGAAAACGTTGTGAGGGCAACGTCACCGCAGAGTTGGAAATGACTGGTGCTTGCAAAGGGGACCTTTCCTTTTTCCCTGGTGTAGCCAATCCTCCAAGAGCTTACAGGCCTCTTCGTACGGGGCCTACTGTAAGCTCTTGGAGGATTGGCTGCATCAGGGTGTGTGGCCTAATATGCAAAGGAGTCCCTGCTACAACCCCCCCCCCCCGTTGGTGGGGTCAGAATGGAGCAGCTTCCACTGCACAGTCGATGCCTCTGGCACTTAGCTTGGTTAGTTCCCTATCCCTACCAGTTACCCAGGGTCGTGGCCCAACTGGAAAAGCTCCTGTTCCATTAAAGGACCAGCCCACCCCTAAGCGCTGGAAGAGTTCTCGGCTTCAACCACGGCCGGTGCTAGACTATCTAGCACCCTAGGCAAAGCCAACTTCTCACACCCCTCCCCCACTGAACATCACCAAGTCACATGGGGGGTGCCCAATTCAGTGCCCCCAGAAGGCCGGCACTCTAGGCAATCACCTAGTTTGCCTAGTGGCAGGGCCAAACCCTGGCTTCAACGGATCAAGGTAAGGCTTTCTCTGGGCTGCAGCCCTCAGGAGTGAGGAAGGAAGCAGTAAAAAGAATTTAAAAAAAAATCCCCTCCCTCCAATGTTGCCTATAAGCTGCAGAGTCTTGTGAGCAAAAATTCAACTTTGTGAGCTCCTGGCATTAAAGCTGGGAGCTCCTGCATCAGTGAGTGTGCTCTGGGGTCATCCATCCTGAGCTAAGACAAAAATATGTGAGCTGGAAGCTAAAAATCTATGAGCTAGCTCACGCTAACTCAGCTTAGAGGGAACACTGCCTCCCTCCACTTATTTTTAAGCAGTTCCCTCTTCCTTAGCTGCTCCCTTTTAAAATTTTAAAAGCGGCACTGTGGCGCAGAGTGGTAAAGCACTCTCTGCTCACGACCTGAGTTCTATCCCAGCAAAAGCTGGTTCAGGTAAGGTTGACTCAGCCTTCCATCCTTCTGAGGTCGGTCAAAGGAGTCCCCAGTTTGCTGGGGGGGGGAAGCGTAGATGACTGGGGAAGGCAATGGCAAACCACTCCGTCAAAAGTCTGCCGTGAAAACGTTGTGAGGGCAACGTCACCGCAGAGTCGGAAACGACTGGTGCTTGCACAGGGGATCTTTCCTTTTTCCCTGGTGTAGCCAATCCTCCAAGAGCTTACAGGCCTCTTCGTACGGGGCCTACTGTAAGCTCTTGGAGGATTGGCTGCATCAGGGTGTGTGGCCTAATATGCAAAGGAGTCCCTGCTACAAACCACCCCCCCCCCCCGTTGGTGGGATCAGAATGGAGCAGCTTCCACTGCACAGTCGATGCCTCTGGCACTTAGCTTGGTTAGTTCCCTATCCCTACCAGTTACCCAGGGTCGTGGCCCAACTGGAAAAGCTCCTGTTCCATTAAAGGACCAGCCCACCCCTAAGCGCTGGAAGAGTTCTCGGCTTCAACCAGGGCCGGTGCTAGACTATCTAGCACCCTAGGCAAAGCCAACTTCTCACACCCCTCCCCCACTGAACATCACCAAGTCACATGGGGGGTGCCCAATTCAGTGCCCCCAGAAGGCCGGCACTCTAGGCAATCACCTAGTTTGCCTAGTGGCAGGGCCAAACCCTGGCTTCAACGGATCAAGGTAAGGCTTTCTCTGGGCTGCAGCCCTCAGGAGTGAGGAAGGAAGCAGTAAAAAGAATTTAAAAAAAAATCCCCTCCCTCCAATGTTCCCTATAAGCTGCAGAGTCTTGTGAGCAAAAATTCAACTTTGTGAGCTCCTGGCATTAAAGCTGTGAGCTCCTGCATCTATGAGTGTGCTCTGGGGTCATCCATCCTGAGCTAAGACAAAAATATGTGAGCTGGAAGCTAAAAATCTATGAGCTAGCTCACGCTAACTCAGCTTAGAGGGAACACTGCCTCCCTCCACTTATTTTTAAGCAGTTCCCTCTTCCTTAGCTGCTCCCTTTTAAAATTTTAAAAGGGGCACTGTGGCGCAGAGTGGTAAAGCACTCTCTGCTCACGACCTGAGTTCTATCCCAGCAAAAGCTGGTTCAGGTAAGGTTGACTCAGCCTTCCATCCTTCTGAGGTCGGTCAAAGGAGTCCCCAGTTTGCTGGGGGGGGGAAGCGTAGATGACAGGGGAAGGCAATGGCAAACCACTCCGTCAAAAGTCTGCCGTGAAAACGTTGTGAAAGCAGCGTCACCGCAGAGTCGGAAACGACTGCTGCTTGCACAGGGGACCTTTCCTTTCCTTTAAAATTAGGTCTTGCCCCAGAAGGCAGTTAATTAAAGCTACAGTCTGAAATGTCACAAATGATTTGGATTCACTATTGTTTCCTTTTCATTTAATGTCGGGACTAAAGGGGGGGGGGATTAGGAGGGGAAGAATCTAATTAATGACCTTCCTACACACACCCCAGTCCTCAGCTGGATAGTCCAGGCGAGCCCTCTTTCATCAGAAGCTACATAGGGTTGGCCCTGGTTAGGATTTGGATGGGAGACCACCAAGGAAGTCCAGGGTCGCTACGCAGAGGTAGGCAATGGCAAGCCACCTCTGACATCAGAAGAAGAAGGTCTTGGGGTCGTGGTAGATAACTCACTGAAAATGTCAAGACAGTGTGCAATTGCAATTTAAAAAAAGGCCAACGCCATGCTGGGAATTATTAGGAAGGGAATTGAGAACAAATCAGCCAGTATCAAATGTCCCCGTATGAATCGATGGTGCGGTCTCATTTGGAGTACTGTGTACAATTCTGGTCACCGCACCTCAAAAAGCATATTTAGCATTGGGAAAAGTGCAGAAAAGGGCAACTGGAATGATTAAAGGTTTGGAACATTTTCCCTATGAAGAAAGGTTAAAACGCTTGGGGCTCTTTAGCTTGCAGAAACGTCGACTGCGGGGTGACATGATAGAGGTTTACAAGATTATGCATGGGATGGAGAAAGTAGAGAAAGAAGTACTTTTCTCCCTTTCTCACAATACAAGAACTCATGGGCATTCAATGAAATTGCTGAGCAGTCGGGTTAGAACGGGCTAAAAAAAAGTCCTTCTTCACCCAAAGGATGATTAACACATGGAATTCATTGCCACAGGAGGTGGTGGCGGCTACAAGCATAGCCAGCTTCAAGAGGGGATTGGATAAGCATATGGAGCAGAGGTCCATCAGTGGCTATTAGCCACAGTGTATTGTTGTAACTCTCTGTCTGGGGCAGTGATGTTCTGTATTCTTGGTGCTTGGGAGGGGGAGGCAAAGTGGAAGGGCTTCTAGCCCCACTTGTGAACCTCCTGATAGCACTTGGGGGGGGGTTTGACCACTGTGTGACACAGAATGTCGGACTGGATGGGCCATTGGCCTGATCCAACATGGCTTCTCTTATGTTCAGAATTAGAAGAAGAAGAAGAAGAAGAAGAAGAAGAAGAAGAAGAAGAAGAAGAAGAAGAAGAAGAAGAAGAAGAAGAAGAAGAAGAAATTGGATTTATATTCTGCCCTATACTCTGAATCTCAGAGTCTCAGGGTGGTCACAATCTCCTTTCCCTTCCCCCCCCCCCACAACAGACACCCTGTGAGGTAGGTGGGTCTGAGAGAGCTCTTACAGCACCTGCCCTTTCAAGGACAACACCTGTGAAAGCTATGGCTGACCCAAGGCCATTCCAGCAGCTGAAAGAGCAGGAGTGGGGAATCAAACCCGGTTCTCGCAGATAAGAGTCGCCGCACTTAACCACTACACCAAACTGAAAACCCCATAAGTTGGCTGCAACGGAATGGCACTTTTCACTACCATCACCCAGCCTATCTTTAAAAAACCACAATTAAATAAGATTCTAATGTCCAGTATGTGGGTTTCCAATGGGACAAAGTGCCAGAAGCATTCCCCCAAGAATCCCTTTCCTTGGCAGACATGGCCCTAGCTCATCTTGCGTCCAAAACCACTGCTCACAGATCCCATGGTTAGTGTCCTGTCAGCGGAAGGAACCCAAGAGGTCAGCTAGACCTGCCCCCTGTCAGCGGAAGGAACCCAAGAGGTCAGCTAGACCTTCCCACTTTCTATTCCAATGGGAGGAGGGCTAACAGGGTTTCAAAGCGAGCAGATTTCCTGCTTCAATTTTGCCTGTAATCCGAAGACCAGAATAGTCAACTGCTGACATTTCTTGACACTCTGGAAAAACAGTTCCTGCCTTTTCACAGCACTTGGGGTTTGTCAGTGGAAAGGCGCTGACAGAGAGCTCGTCACCCACAAGCAGTACGATCAGTGACATTTTTATCTGCCCTCTCCCACGGAGTTCATGGAGCGCAGTCCCACCCCCCTTCCTCCATTTTATGTAAACAGATTTGCAAGGGGAGCAAGGGCAGAAGGAGGCTTGTAGACCTGGGGTCACCAGCAAGCTTCAGGGCAGAGGAGGGATCCAGACTCAGGTCTCTGCTATAACCACTACAACACCCTGCCTAAGAACACTTGAGAAGTCATGTTGGATCAGGCCAATGGCCCCTCCAGTCCAACACTCTGTGTCACAGAAGAACATAAGAGAAGCCATGTTGGATCAGGCCAATGGTCCATCCAGTCCAACACTCTGTGTCACATAGGAACATAAGAGAAGCCATGTTGGATCAGGCCAATGGCCCATCCAGTCCAACACTCTGTGTCACATAAGAACAGAAGAGAAGCCCTGTTGGATCAGGCCAATGGCCCATCAAGTCCATGTCACATAAGAGAAGCCATGTTGGATCAGGCCAATGACCCATCCAGTCCAACACTCTGTGTCACATAAGAACATAAGAGAAGCCATGCTGGATCAGGCCAATGGCCCATCCAGTCCGTGTCACGTAAGAGAAGCCATGTTGGATCAGGCCAATGGCCCATCCAGTCCAACATTCTGTGTCACATAAGAGAAGCCATGTTGGATCAGGCCAATGGCCCATCAAGTCCATGTCACATAAGAGAAGCCATGTTGGATCAGGCCAATGACCCATCCAGTCCAACACTCTGTGTCACATAAGAACATAAGAGAAGCCATGCTGGATCAGGCCAATGGCCCATCCAGTCCGTGTCACATAAGAGAAGCCATGTTGGATCAGGCCAATGGCCCATCCAGTCCAACACTCTGTGTCACATAAGAACAGAAGAGAAGCCATGTTGGATCAGGCCAATAGCCCATCCAGTCCAACACTCTGTGTCACACAGTGGCCAAAAAAAAAAAAAAAAAAAGGTGGCATCAGGAGGTTCCCCAGTGGGGCCAGGATACTAGAAGCCCTCCCAATGTGCTCCCCCAAGCACCAAGAATACAGAGCATCACTTGTCCCAGACATAAGAACATAAGAGAAGCCCTGTTGGATCAGGCCAATGGCCCATCCAGTCCAACACTCTGTGTCACACAGTGGCCAAAAAAACAACAACAGGTGCCATCAGGAGGTCCACCAGTGGGGTCAGGACACTAGAAGTCCTCACACTGTTGTCCCTCCCAAGCATCAAGAATACAGAGCACCACTTGCCCCAGACAGAGAGTTCCAACAATATGCTGTGGCTAACGGTCACTGATGGACCTCTGCTCCAAATGTTTATCCAATCCCCTCTTTATGAAGTTACCTGTCCAGACTGAGAAATACCTGGAGTTTTAGCTACAGAGTATTGTTGGAACTCTGTCTGGGGCAGTGATACTCTGTATTCTTGGTGCTTGGGGGTGGGAATAGTGGGAGGGCTTCTAGTGTCCTGGCCCAACTGATGGACCTCCTGATGGCACCTGATGTTTGTTTTTTTGGCCACTGTATGACACAGAGTGTTGAACAGGATGGGCCATTGGCGTGATCCAACATGGCTTCTCTGATGTTCTTATGTCTGGGGTAATGATGCTCTGTACTCTTGGTGCTTGGGGGTGAGAACAGTGGGAGGGCTTCTGGTGTCCTGGCCCCACTGGTGGAGCTCCTGATGGCACCTGGTGTTTGGTTTTTTTGGCCACTGTGTGACACAGAGTGTTGGACTGGACGGGCCATTCGCCGGATCCAACATGACTTTGCTTATGTTCTTGTGTTCCTATGATCAAGTCTCCATTAGACTCCATGGGAATGCATCTCCATAGGGCGCCATGGAGTGCCCAGCAGACATTTCTATCCCCATCCGCTGCTTTCTGATAACCCTGAAACGGGGGGGAGGGCCTCCAAACCAGGGGATCTCCTGCCCCCAACTGGGGATTGGCAACCCTAGCCCTGAGCCCAGAGAAATTGGGCTTTTGGCTGTGAGTGCAGATTCAGCTCTCTGGAGAGAACAGTCGGAATTCCTGCCCGTGGTCTCAAAAAAAAAAGAAAAGTGGGGGGTGGGGTTTTGCAGGCATCTGTTTTCCAAGCCTTTCAGAACCGGCCTGCTTGGTCTCCCTTGGGAGCAAGGAGATCTCTCTCCTCCTGGCAAGCAAACCAATGAAACGCCACACCAGGCACAGATAAATCTGCACCAGTCTACCGGCGCGGCAGAGGTGCTCCAGGGAATTCGGTTTTAATAAAGAAGCGAGCGGCCTCGGCCTTGGGTGTGTGGGTGGGTGATGGAGGACTCGCCGGCTGCAACGGTGGGGGTGGAACTGGCAAGAGAGGGAGAGGGAGAGAAGGAACGCTTGCGTCTGTGGAAATGTACGGGCAGCTTTCCAAAATGAGAGCGATCTGGAGCACGGCGGAGCGGTTGCCAAGAGCCAGGAAATCAACAGAGCTGCTCGTGGGGAAAGGAGCCCACAGACCGCCCCCGAAGATAGGTAGGGGTCAGTGCCGGATTAAACCCTGAGGAGGCTCCTAGGCAGTCAGCAGACGCCAAGCCAGGCATGTGGGGCAAAGAGCCGCTCAGTTGTGGGCTGCCCATGCAGGCTGGGAGAGCTGCAAGCAGGGGGGAACCGTGGGGAAAAGCCGATCCAGGGCCCCTAAAGGTGTGGGGGGCCATAGGCCAGTGCCTACTTGGCCTAATTGTTAATCCAGCCCTGGTAGGGGTGTCAAATGCTGGGGGAAAGCTGGAGATCTCTGGAGGAAAGAGGCGCTTGGAGTAGGGCTAACGAGCCCCTGGTTATTCCCAACCCGCCCCCGGAGCTTCCCAACCCGCCGGCCCACATTGGCAAGGGGAACCTCCCCCCCCCCCCGCACCCGGAAGTGACATCATCAAAATGGCGGTGCCTCTGCAGGGCTGCTCTAGGTGTTTCTGGAAAAACTCTATGGTTTTCCCGGACGCTCTAGTCATTTGGGAGGGGAGACTCTATGGGAAGTTGGGGACTTGGCAACCCTAGCTTGGAGAATGGAGTCCAGGGCATTGGACCCCACTGCCATCCCTCCCCTCCTCATGCCCTGCCCTCTTCAGGCTCTACCCCTGCCCCCCAGATCTCCAGTTATTCCCCAGAGTGGAGTTGCAAACCTACAAGTAGTGTATCGTGTTCAGTTTTGAGTGCCACATTTCAGTTTCAAGAGTGCCACATCCTGGGCCACAACGGCGTCAAGCCCCACTCGTGCCCCCACTGCAACAAGCTCTTCAAGCAGCCCAGCCACCTGCAGACCCACCTGCTCACCCACCAGGGCACTCGGCCCCACAAATGCCAGGTGTGCCACAAGGCCTTCACCCAGACCAGCCACCTCAAGCGCCACATGCTCCTCCACTCCGACGTCAAGCCCTACAGCTGCCGCTTCTGCGGCCGGGGCTTCGCCTACCCCAGATATGGGAAAGGGGAGGGACAACAGTATGGTCCAATGCCCTAGAGTCCACCCTTCAAAGCAGCGCTTTTCTCCAGGGGAGCTGATCTCTGCCAGCTGGAGATCAGTTATCAAAGCGGGAGTTCTCCAGGCCCCACCTGGAGGCTGGCAACTGTACATCCTGGGAACACCCTTGTCCCTCTTGTCATTTGTTGAAAAAATAATCTTGTGCTCTCTCCCTCTGAGGAGTTCACAGGGCAGCAAAATGAATAAAGGTTTCCCCCACCCATAACAACTGACCCGTGAGGTAATCAGGGCCAACAGAACGAGAGCAGCCCTGAGTCACTCAAGAGGAGATGAAAATCACAGAGCCTCAGTTTGCCTCTTGGCTGTGCAAGGAATGGTGAAGACATCTAGCCCTTCAACCTCCGCTGACTTTCTGCGTTCAAAACTGAACTCCATGCTTTTGTTTTGTTAATATTTTAAAGGAGAAAAAAAAACATACGTTCCCCACCTCCAGATGCTAATAACCAAGAAGGGAGATGAGTGGAGAAGGAAGGGTTAAACACCGTCTCCTTCCCCGCATGATCCCAAGACAAATTGCGGCTGCATCTTCATCTTGTCTATCTGCACTATTGTTGCCAAGCAAGGACTTCAGCTGGGGTTCCCAGGAGTGGAATTCTAGCACAAGCTCCTTTGCATATTAGGTCACACCCTCCTGATGTAGCCAGTCCTCCAAGAGCTTACAAGACTATTTTTGGTAAGCTCTTGGAGGACTGGCTACATCAGGGAGGTGTGGCCTAATATGCAAAGGAGGTCCTGCTAGAATTCCCAAAGCAGAGACCCTTTGCGCCTAGGATGCCGGCTCTAGGTTGGGAAATACCTGGAGATTTTGGGGGTGGGGCCTGAGGACATTGGGCTTAGGGGAAGGGAGGGACTTCAATGAGATAGAATGCCATCGATGCGACCTTCCAAAGCCGCCATTTTCTCCAGCTAAACTGATCCGCTATAACAAGTAGGAGATCTAGAGCCACCACCTGGAGGTTAGCGAGACTATAGGATCTTAGCGGATAGCGGTATAAATAAAAAACCGCTAAGAGACGCCATAAATTTTAAACAACCAGACAGTGTAATGTAGAGGTCAGTGGTGTTCTGACCAAGCTTGCACAGAGAACTTCAAATAAGCAAGAGCTTGTAGCGAAAAGATATTCACAGAAGGCAGTTCAAAAACAGTCTTTCCAATCACAAAGGAGTAACAGTATTCCAGTATTTAGTTCATATTATTGTTGGAACTCTCTGTCCGGGGCAGTGATGCTCTGTATTCTTGGTGCTTGGCGGGGGGGCACAGTGGGAGGGCTTCTAGCCCCACCAGTGGACCTCTTGATGGCACTTGGGTTTTTTGGCCACTTTGTGACACAGAGTGTTGGACTGGATGGGCCATTGGTCTGATCCAACAGGGCTTCTCTTATGTTCTTATGTGACTCAGAGTGTTGGACTGGATGGGCCATTGGCCTGATCCAACATGGCTTCTCTTATGCTCTTATGTGACACAGAGTGTTGGACTGGATGGGCCATTGGCCTGATCCAACATGGCTTCTCTTATGTTCTTATGTAACACAAAGTGTTGGACTGGATGGGCCATTGGCCTGATCCAACATGGCTTCTCTTATGTTCTTATGTAACACAGAGTGTTGGACTGGATGGGCCATTGGCCTGATCCAACATGACTTCTCTTATGTTCTTATGTTCTTAAGACAACGTATATAAGTGCCCTCAGGCATAAGCAGGGGGCCATAAAGACAAGACAGAAGCAGAGATGGTTTGCCATTGCCTTTCTTTATACAGTCTTCCTAGCTGGTCTCCATCAGTGACTATTAGCCACAGCGTATTGTTGGAACTCTTTGTCTGGGACAGTGATGCTCTGTATTCTTGGTGTTTGAGCGGGGGCAGGGGGGGGCAACAGTGTCCTGGCCCCACTAGTAGACCTCCTGATGGCACCTGGTTTTTTGGCCACAGTGTGACACAGAGTGTTGGACTGGATGGGCATTGGTCTGATCCAACAGGGCTTCTCTTATGTTCTTATGTGACACAGAGTGTTGGACTGGATGGGCCATTGGTCTTCTCTTATGTTCTTAAGGCAACGTATGTAAGTCCCCTCAGGCCATAAGCAGGGGGCCTTAAAGACAAGACAGAAGCAGAGATGATTTACCATTGCCTTTCTTTATAGAGTCTTCTTAGCTGGTCTCCCATCAGTGACTATTAGCCACAGCGTATTGTTGGAACTCTTTGTCTGGGGCAGTGACGCTCTGTATTCTTGGTGTTTGAGTGGGGGGCGGGGGCAACAGGGTGGGGTGCAACAGTGTCCTGGCCCCACTGGTGGACCCTTGATGGCACCTGATTTTTTGGCCACAGTGTGACACAGAGTGTTGGACTGGATGGGTCGTTGGTCTGATCCAACATGGCTTCTCTTATGTTCTTAAGGCAAATATGGAAGCGCTCTTTGCCATAAGCAGGGGGCCTTAAAGACAAGACAGAAGCAGAGATGGTTTGCCATTGCCTTTCTTTATAGAGTCTTCCTAGCTGGTCTCAGTGACTATTAGCCACAGCCTATTGTTGGCACTCTCTGTCTGGGGCAGTGACGCTCTGTATTCTTGGTGCTTGGGGGGAGGGGCACAGTGGGAGGGCTGCTAGCCCCACTGGTGGACCTCCTGATGGCACTTGGGTTTTTTGGCCACTGTGTGACACAGAGTGTTGGACCAACATGTTCTTATGTTCTAGAAACACAGGAAGCCCTTCCAAAGACTTCTGTTCTAGATATCAAGACGTTTCATCCACCTTTATTCCATTTGGAGGCTCACGTGTCACTGGAACCCAATCTTTACAATGCATTCACAGAAGACCAACAAGGTTCAAAACACATCTGTCAGATTTCCAGGCTACTCCTTTGTGATTGGAAGGATTGTTTTTGGACTGCCTTCTGTGAATATCCTTTTGCTACATGCTCTTGTTTATTCGAAGTCCTATGCGCAAGCCTGGTCAGAGCACCACTGACCTCTACATTACACTGCCTGGTTGTTTAAAATGTATGGTGTCTCTTAGCGGTTTTTTATTGATACCACCTGGAGGCTGACAACAGGATGTCCTTTCCCAGCACCCTGATGCTCCAGTCTAACATTCCGTGGAAGTAGCCGAGGTTTCTCTGTGCCTGCAAAGCTCCCTTTGGATGCAACCTCCGCTGCCTACCAGCAATAAATAATCCTGACAGCTCACCTGCTAAAATTATCCCTCGCCAAGAACTTTATTTGCGAGATCCAGGCCAGAGCTGCTGCCTCGGTCGCCTCTATTGCCACCGTGCCAAAGCTCGTCCGCCTGGGTCCTGCAAAGATTCCCTCGCACCTTTTCTGGACTGTTGGATTCAGTAGACCTGTACTAACTTCCTTGTAGGGGTGCTAATCCCCAGCTGGGCTGGGCAAATCAAGGCAAAATGCTACCGCAATTAAAAAGATAAAAGGTAGTCCCCTCTGCAAGCACCAGTCGTTTCCGACTCTGGGGTGACGTTGCTTTCACAACGTTTTCACGACAGACTTTTTACGAGGTGGTTTGCCCTTGCCTTCCCCAGTCATCTACGCTTCCCCCCCCCCCCAGCACTTATTTTACTGACCTCGGAAGGCTGAGTCAACCTGGAACCAGCTACCTGAACCAGCTTCCTCTGGGATCGAACTCAGGACGTGAGCAGAGGGCTCCGACTGCTGTACTGCAGCTTTACCACTCTGCACCACGAGGCTCTTGTTCCGACAATACGTTGTGCCTAAGAGTCACTGATGGACCTCTGCTCTATACGTTTATCCAATCCCCTCTTGAAGCTGTCTATGCCTGTAGCTGCCACCACCGCCTATGGCAGTGAATTCCACGTTAATCACCCTTTGGGTGAAGAAGGACTTCTTTTTATCCGCTCTAACTGACTGCTCGGCAATTTCATTGCATGCCCACGAGTTCTCGTATTGTGAGAAAGGGAGAAAAGTACTTCTTTTTCTACCTTCTCTATCCCATGCATAATCTTGTCAACCTCTATCATGTCACCCCTGAGTCAACGTTTCTCCAAGCTAAAGAGCCCCAAGCATTTCCCTCTTCTATCTCCTGTCGCTTCGGCAGTGAAATCCCATACTGTCCTGCTATCCAACTTTTCCCTTTATCCCCAGCGTTTACTGGGGATTAATATCCGTTCGCATTATGGTGTTTATTATTATAGCTGCTTCCAATTTTGTGGCTGGGAGAGGGGAGGAAATGCACGGAGACAACCGGAGAAAGCAGCTTAGTTCGGGGGAAGAAGGATGAGCATGGCAGCTGCCGACGGCCGATAAAATACTTCCGATCTAGAACATCCTTTTATGCAGGAAGAAGCCATTAAAAATCCATTTGTGGGATGCATTTTACCATGAACAAGCAAATCCCCCCCTTCTCCCCGTTTCTGCTGATTTCTGGTGGGAAACGTCTTTAAGAGTACACGTGCGTATGCACATAAGAACGTAAGAAAAGCCATGTTGGATCAGACCGATGTCCCATCCAGTCCAACACTCTGTGTCACACAGTGGCCAAAAAACCAGGCGCCATCAGGAGGTCCATCAGTAGGGCCAGGACACTAGAAGCGCTCCCACTGTGCCCCCCCCAGGCACCAAGAATACAGGGCATCACTTGCCCCAGACAAAGAGTTCCAACAATACTCTGTGGCTAATAGTCACTGATGGGAGACCAACTAGGAAGACTCTATAAAGAAAGGCAATGGCAAACTATCTTCTGCTTCTGTCTTGCCTGCTTATGGCCTGAGGGCACTTACATAGGTTGCCTTAAGAACATAAGAACATAAGAGAAGCCATGTTGGATGAGGCCAATGGCCCATCCAGTCCAACACTCTGTGTCACACAGTGGCCAAAAAACCAGGCGCCATCAGGAGGTCCATCAGTGGGGCCAGGACACTAGAAGCCCTCCCACTGTTGTTCCCCCACACCAAGAATACTGAGTATCACTACCCCAGACAGAAGAACATAAGAGAAGTCATGTTGGATCAGGCCAATGGCCCATCCAGTCCAACATTTGGTGTCACACAGTGGCCAAAAAAACAGGCACCATCAGGAGGTCCATCAGTGGGGCCAGGACACTAGAAGCCCTCCCACTGTTGCCCTCCCCCCAAAGCACCCAAAATACAGAGCATCACTTGCCCCAGACATAAGAGCATAAGAGAAGCCATGTTGGATCAGACCAATGGCCCATCCAATCCAACACTCTGGGTCACAGAAGAACATAAGAGAATCCATGTTGGATCAGGCCAATGGCCCATCCAGTCCAACACTCTGTGTCACATAAGAACATAAGAGAAGCCATGTTGGTTCAGGCCAAAGGCCCATGCAGTCCAACACTCTGTGTCACATAAGAATATAAGAGAAGCCATGTTGGATCAGGCCAATGGCCCATCCAGTCCAACACTCTGTGTCACACAGTGGCCAAAAAAACCCCAGGTGCCATCAGGAGGTCCATCAGTAAGGCCAGGACACTAGAAGCTCTCCCACTATGACCCTTCCAAGCATCACTGCCCAAGACAGAAAGTTCCAACAATAGGCTGCGGTTAATAGCCACTGATGGACCTAAGCTCCACAGGTTTATCCAGTCCCCTCTTGAAGCTGTCTATGCTGGCAGCCGTCACCTCCTCCAGTGGCAGTGAATTCCACGTGTTCATCACCCTTTGAGTGAAGAAATACACCTCAATTCCGAAGCACGGTCTCTCAGGGCTGACCCTAGGCTGTCTGGCATCCCAGGCAGGGCTAACTTCTGACACCCTCCTCCTCCACCGATAAGGTCACCGAGCCACATGGGAAGTACCCATTCGGCGCCCCCAAAAGACTGGCATCCTAGGCAGTTGCCTGGCCCTGCAGCCTCTTCTTGTTGCTCAGCCCAAATGCAGCATCCGTCAATCAATGCCGTTTTTATTCCGCCTTTCATCTAAGGAGCTCAGAGGGGCATACTTGCTGCTCCCCTCCCCCAATTCTACCCTCACAACCAGGGCCCTTTTTTGTGACAGAAATCCTTTGCCTGTTAGGCCACGCCCCCCTGATGTAGCCAACCCTCCTGGAGCTTACAGTAGGCCCTGTACGAAGAACCCTGTAAGCTCTTGCGCGATAGGCTACATCAGGGGGGCGTGGCCTAATATGCAAAGATGCTCCTGGTACAAAAATAAAAGCCCTGCTCACAACTATCCTGTTAGGCCAGCTAAGCTGAGCTGGAATGACTGGGCCAAGGACTCTCCAGTTTGCTGCAGTGGTTAAGTGTGCAGACTCTTATCTGGGAGAACCGGGTTTGATTCCCCACTCCTCCACTTGCACCTGCTGGAATGGCCTTGGGTCAGCCATAGCTCTGGCAGAGGTTGTCCTTGAAAGGGCATTTGCTATAAGAGCTCTCTCAGCCCCACCCCCCTCACAGGATGTCTGTTGTGGGGGGGAGAAGATAAAGGAGATTGTAAGCCGCCCTGTGTCTCTGATTCAGAGAGAAGGGTGGGGTATAAATCTGCGGTTCTTCTTCTTCCGTGAGCTTTATGGCTGAATGGGGATTTTAAGCCAGGTCTTTCCAGTCCCTAGAAGAGCCCCGTGGCGCAGAGTGGTAAAGCTGCAGTACTGCAGTCCTAAGCTCTGTTCACGACCTGAGTTCGATCCCTGGTGGAAGCTGGGTTTTCAGATAGCTGGCTCGAGGTTGACTCAGCCTTCCATCCTTCCGAGGTTGGTCAAATGAGTCCCCAGCTTGCTGGGGGGAAAGTGTAGATGACTGGGGAAGGCAATGGCAAACTACCTTGTAAAACAGTCTACCGTGAAAACGTTGTGAAAGCAACGTCACCCCAGAGTCGGAAACGACTGGTGCTTGCACAGGGGTCCTTTCTTTTCTCCCTTTCCAGTCCTTACAACTCCTTTGGCTTGCAATCTCCTCCTTTTAGATGGATCTGGAGACCCAGCCCAAGAATCCGGGGCTTCCACACTTACTTTCCAAAGAGAGACGCCCAAACAGAAGGCCTTCAACTGAATTCAAAATAAGGAGCACCATATAGACCAACCAAGTTTTCTCAAGGTATAGGCTTCGGGGAGTCAAAGTTCCCTTCATCAGATACAAATAGGAATGGATGTAAGGGCTGAAGGATCAGCGTTCCTCCTTGCATCTGATGAAGGGAATTTTGACCCTCGAAAGCTTGTACCTTGAGGAAACGTGGTTGGTGTTTAGGGTGCTCTTGGATTCAAATCTGGCTCTTGTACTGCAGACCGACGCAGCTGCCCTCTGAAACTCTTTTCCGATTAGCTGGATGCTACTAGTGCGGAAAATGCCCTCTGTGCATGCTCAGAAGCAGGGGTCATTTTGTAGACAAATAGGTGGTGGAGCTCATTAGCATTACTCATTAGCATATGTCGCCACCACCACCCCCAGCAGCTGAAAGCAACCCAACGCAAGAAAGGAGAGCTCCGGGTGAGCGAGGCCTGCTTGGGCTGGCTAGAGATCCAGCCAACCCAAGCAGGCCTCGCTCACCTGGAGCTCTCCTGGGCCACCCCCCTCCACAGTCAAAAGTCTAGCAAGCCACCCGCCACCCAAAATCACATAAGAAATGGAGAAAGGGTGGTGTGGGCTTCTCCAGGGGTCAATGAGGGCTGCTGGGGGCGTGGCAAAGCTCCTGGTGGCTGGCTGGATGCCCGCTCTCCTAATCCAAGGATTGTTATGCAGCTGCACCTTCTATTCAATGGACAAGGTAGATGGGGAGGAGGAGGGAGAACCCTCAGAAAGGCTCAGGAGCTGCGCTGAATCTGAGGCCTGAGGAGCTGAATCCTATTAGTGCAGAAAATGCCCTCTGTGCATGCTCAGAAGGCGTCCCTTCTCCAAGCTGAATAACTATATCCTGGCGCAGAGGGAAACCAGGGTCAACATTCCCAATTCATCCTGGGCTTTGAACTAGGCTTAAAATCATAGAGTTCGAAGGGACTTCCATGGTCATCTAGTCCAACCCCCTACACAATGCAGGAAACTCACAAATAACTCCCCTCTTGCTAGTCCCCAGGTCTGGACAGGGGATCACCTGGTTTTTTAGATTCCTCCTCGCCACCAGCCAGCTGGCCAGCAGGGAAAAGCCCGACCAAACAGCCACCATGTGCCTTCAAACCTCAGCAGGCTTAGAAGAGGCGTGCAACTGGTTGTGTTTCTGGATGTGTGTGCGCCTTAAATCTGGCAAGAGGAAAGCTGCAGGGGGCAGAGTGAGCAGACAGAGCCATGTGGGTCCCAATCTTTCTGTTTGCTTGCAGGAAAACTCCACCTTTAGGCTGTTCTTTCGTTTTCCTACTAGCCTGAAAAAGTTGGTTGAAATACAGCAGATGGTTACATTCAGCAACTCATGAGCAAATTGCCCCAGTGTGATCACAAAAGTGTGTGCTTGCTAACTGTGTTGATTTTGGCTGCTTTGTGAGCATGGGTGTGTGTTCACTTTCATGTAATGGAAGTGCAGCTGCTGTTGGGGATGAGGAAATGAAGTCTGTATTCAGAGGAACTGCGCTGCTGTAGTCTTATTTATTTTAGGGAATGGGAAGGTCTCCTGGTTCCATCTCCGAAGTCCCCAGATATTTTCTGAGTTGGACCTGGCAGCCTTAGTTTGAACTGCTAGATACCACTCGAGTAACAGATCCCAAGAGTCCCGCCTTCCGGAGCCTCACTGGACTTCCACAAACAGGGATAAATCCTGCATTCACTCCGCCAGAGCAGAAGAAACCATTCTAAACCCACACCCGGCCGTGGCCACTGTGGAATCTAGCGTTTGTTCCAGAAGCAACATTTATCACCAGGAGCCAAGGCCGCTGGTCTTTAACGACCTCAATCTATTTCATTTTAACTAATCAGGCGGGTCACGTTCCAGTGGCAGAAGCATGTGCTCCTCTCCAGACAGCGCTGGCGCTCTGGTGCCCAAGACAGGGACGTGAAAGATGGCAGGGATCAAGGGGGCCTGCAGAAGGAAGATGAAGACAAAATTACCGCTGGCACGGCCCAGGCATCATTGCAGTAAAAAAAGAAGGAGGGAGGGAGGGAGGAGCACAAAGGTTTTTGAGCCACAACATCCACTTGAAGAAAGGGATGGAGCCTCTAGATGTGAGGGGGACGCTCGCCCAATTGTCTAGGGCAATTATGAGTCATCTCCAAGCGAGTGGGCACGGTTAGCTCTGCCATTAGGCAGATAGGTGATTACCTAGGACGCTGGCTTTCTGGGGGCACCAAATTGGTGACATTATCAGTGCGGGGGAGGCACCAGAAATTAGCCAGTCTAAGACCACCCCTGTAAGTGGGCGTGGCTTCTAAAAGACAGCTTGCTTCTTTCTGGTCAGAAAGGACATTGATTTATTTGCTTCGTCTGTACCTGCCTTTTCTCTCCACAGGGAAGGGAACCCTATGCAGCTTATGGGGTTCTCCTCTCCTCTGGTTTATTCTCACAACAACCCTGGGAGGCAGGTTAGGGGAGGGACGGTGGCTCAGTGGTAGAGCATCTGCTTGGTAAGCAGAAGGTCCCAGGTTCAATCCCTGGCATCTCCAAAAAAGGGCCCAGGCAAATAGGTGTGAAAAACCTCAGCTTGAGACCCTGGAGAGCAGGGGAGGGACGGTGGCTCAGTGGCAGAGCATCTGCTTGGTAAGCGGAAGGTCCCAGGTTCAATCCCCGGCATCTCCAACTGAAAAGGGTCCAGGCAAATGGGCGTGAAAAACCTCAGCTTGAGACCCTGGAGAGCCACTGCCAGTCTGAGGAGACAGTACTGACTTTGATGGACCGAGGGTCTGATTCAGTATAAGGCAGCTTCATATGTCCATATGTTAAGGCTAAGGGGGTGTGATCGGCCAAAGATTTCCCAGAGAACTGCTGTAGTCAAATGGGGATTTGAATTCAGGTCTTCCAGTTCCAAGTCCAGGGGCGGCCCAACTTGCTTAATGTAAGAGCCCCGTAGCATAAACACCAGACGTCTGAGAGCCGCAAGACGTGAACGTCAGATGTTTGAGAGCCACGAGACAGGGAGTTGAGGGAGGAAAGCAAATAGATGGGTGAGAGAGGGAGAGGTGGAAAGAAAGCATATTGAAATGCATTCTCCAAGCTGCCAGCTGGCTTGGCTTGGCGAAGTGATTTAAAGACAGAAATGCCTTTTCCAAGTTGGCCGATGGGGTGGGGTGGGGGGCTTCGAGAGCCACACAATCACTGTCAAAGAGCCACACGCGGCTCCCGAGCTACAGTTTGGCCAGCCCTGTCCTAGTCCGACTAACAGCGATGTGTTAGCGAGAGGCTAGCAATGATTGTCCTGAGCTAGTAAATTCTTCAGACCTCTCCAGTAGCAGAGACTCGCGCATCTACGTGTTGATCCCTGAGACGTGACTTTAGAAAACAGCCTGGGGGAGTATCGTGGGGGTGTTCGTTCCATTATTTCGCTGTATGGACTTATTATAAACCAGGGGTGGCCAACGGTACCTCTCCAGATGTTTTTTTGCCTACAACTCCCATCAGCCCCAGCCATTGGCCATGCTGGCTGGGGCTGATGGGAGTTATAGGCAAAAACCATCTGGAGAGCTACCCTTGGCCACCCCTGTTATAAACTGTGTGCTAAACGTTTGTTTACACGCTTTTTGTTTGCGAGTGATAATTCAGCCAGTGAGGTTTTGAAGGATATATTGCAGGGGTGGCCAAGGGTAGCTCTCCAGATGTTTTTTTTGCCTACAACTCTCATCAGCCCCAGCCAGCATGGCTAATGGCTGGGGGTGATGGGAGCTGTAGGCAAAAAATACATCTGGAGAGCTACCCTTGGCCACCCCTGATTATATTGTATTTTCTCCAGGGGAGCTGATCTCTGCCAACTGATCAGTTGTCAAAGTGGGAGATCCCCGGGCCTCACCTGGAGGCTAAGACACCACAACCGAAGTGATAGTGACTGAATAACTAAGAGTGTATTGAAACAAAATCGTACAAATACGTTCAATAGAAGGCTCAACAGCAAAAACCATTCCCCCAAAGTTTCCCAGTGCCATCAAAGGAGCCCCTATGAAAAGGAGGTCAACTTGATTATTCCTGCCTCAAATCCTCTTCTAGCAAAGGGGGCTCCGATCACGTCTCTCAACCGAAGGCAAAAGCTCAGAAAAAAATATCAGCGTGTTTCCGATGCATCAGTAAGCTGCAAAAAGCTGCAAAACCCACGAGCTTCGTTGTCAGTGCGCCCGAAGACTGCGCCCGAAGAATTCCCAACGGACAAATGGGACAGAAAGCCTCCCGTAAGATTTCGCAACGGCACCAAACTCCAAAAGACTCAAGGTGTGCAGTCTTTGGGCGCGCTGGAAAAGAATCTGGTGGGTTTTGCAGCTTTTTGCAACCTGTTGGTGCATCAGAAACACTTTGATATTTTTTTTTCTGAGCTTTTGCCTTTGGTTGGGAGATGTGGTTGGAGCTCCCTGTGCTAGAAGAGGACATATATAGATGAACATATGAAGCTGCCTTCTACTGAATCAGACCCTGGGTCCATCAAAGTCAGTATTGTCTTCTCAGACTGGCAGCGGCTCTCCAGGGTCTCCAGCTGAGGTTTTTCACACGTACTTGCCTGGACCCTTTTGAGTTGGAGATGCCGGGGATTGAACCTGGGACCTTCTGCTTACCAAGCAGATGCTCTACCACTGAGCCACCATCCCTCCCCTGCTCTCCAGGGTCTCCAGCTGAGGTTTTTCACGCCTACTTGCCTGGACCCTTTTGAGTTGGAGATGCCGGGGATTGAAACTGGGACCTTCTGCTTACCAAGCAGATGCTCTACCACTGAGCCACCGTCCCTCCCCTGCTCTCCAGGGTCTCCAGCTGAGGTTTTTCACGCCTACTTGCCTGGACCCTTTTGAGTTGGAGATGCCGGGGATTGAACCTGGGACCTTCTGCTTACCAAGCAGATGCTCTACCACTGAGCCACCGTCCCTCCCCTGCTCTCCAGGGTCTCCAGCTGAGGTTTTTCACGCCTACTTGCCTGGACCCTTTTGAGTTGGAGATGCCGGGGATTGAACCTGGGACCTTCTGCTTACCAAGCAGATGCTCTACCACTGAGCCACCATCCCTCCCCTGCTCTCCAGGGTCTCCAGCTGAGGTTTTTCACGCCTACTTGCCTGGACCCTTTTGAGTTGGAGATGCCGGGGATTGAACCTGGGACCTTCTGCTTACCAAGCAGATGCTCTACCACTGAGCCACCGTCCCTCCCCTGCTCTCCAGGGTCTCCAGCTGAGGTTTTTCATGCCTACTTGGCCTGGACCCTTTTGAGTTGGAGATGCCAGGGATTGAACCTGGGACCTTCTGCTTCCGAAGCAGATGCTCTACCACTGAGCCGCCGTCCCTCTCCTGCTCTCCAGGGTCTCCAGCTGAGGTTTTTCATGCCTACTTGGCCTGGACCCTTTTGAGTTAGAGATGCCGGGGATTGAACCTGGGACCTTCTGCTTACCAAGCAGATGCTCTATCACTGAGCCACCGTCCCTCCCATTTGAATTTGAAACAGGAATAATCAAATCGACCTCCTGTTCATTGGGACTCCTTCGATGGGACTGTGAAACTTGGAGGGGAATTGTTATTGCTACTGAGTCTTCTATTGAACATATTTGTATGATTTTGTTTCAACACATTCTTAGTTATTCGGTCACTATAACTTCAGTTGCGCTGTCTTTACCCGCCTGGAGGCTGGCAAGCTTAGACTGTTGCTTCATGTTCAGGTCTCCTTTGGGCAATCACCGTTTTTACGTGGCGTCTTTTTGCACCTCCCTTTTCGGGAGCAACGGAAGCCTTGATGGCCCAGGAATTCTAAGGGGGGAAACAGCCAGAGTTCAATAATATTTCCCTTTGAATAGTTTCGACAGGATTGGCATCCTCCTGGCAGCACAGTTCAGACCTGGGGCCCCCAATGGAAAAGGAAAGGAAAGGTCCCCTGTGCAAGCGCCAGTCATTTCCGACTCAGGGGTGACGTTGTTCTCAGAACGTTTTCACGGCAGACTTTTTTATGGGGTGGTTTGCCCTTGCCTTCCCCAGTCTTTTACACTTTCCCCTCAGCAAGTTGGGGACTCCTTTTACTGACCTCGGAAGGGTAGAAGGCTGAGTCAACCTGGAGCCGGCTACTTGAATCCATCTTCCGCTAGGATAGAACTCAGGTCGTGAGCAGAGAGTTCAGATCACAGCACTGCGGTACTGCTGCTTTACCGCTCTGCGCCACGGGGCCGCTAGGGGCCTGCAATGAGGGAGGTGCAGAAGGGGGCATGGGATTGGCCTGGCCCCACTACAGGGATCACTGCCCGGGGCTGAACTAAGTGGCCCGGGTTGCACTGGGTTACCGTTGAAGCACACCCCGGCTTCCTGGCTTGCTCTGCCACCTCCTGGCTCTGAAAGCAAGCAGAGGTCTGAGCTCAGCTGTTTTGGAAAGGGAGACGACCAGGCCTCCCACACGCCAGGCGGGGAACCGATCCAGTGCCAAGGGGACCGCTCGCCTGCCATGGACGCAGATGGCCGAGGGGGAGGCAAGGCAGGGGGAAGAAGCCACCTGGACCAGAGCAGAGCGGGTGGGGTGTCACATCATGGTAGGGCGTAGGCTCCCCCTTCCAGCTTCCCCTTTCCCGACCAAGAATACCAAATGCTTAGGGTTGCCAGCCTCAAGCTGGGGGCTGGAGATCTCCCGGAATTGCAGCTGATTTCCAGACAACGGAGAGCCGGGGTGGCCAAACTTGCTTGGCCAAAAGGCTCCAAAAGAGTCCCCTCCCACTTAAGTGCCTTCCTAACATGCTTATGTCCATGCAGACTTCAAACTGCCAAACCTCGCAAACCCTAGTCACTGCTCTGCCCCAGTCACAGGCGAGAGGCTGTGGCTCAGTGGCAGAGCCTCTGCTTGGCATGCAGAAGGTCCAAGGTTCAATCGCCGGCATCTCCAGTTAAAAGAACCAGGCAGGAGGGGATGGGAAAGACCTCAGCCTGAGACCCTGGAGAGCCATGAAGTGGGGCTGTAGCTCAGTGGAAGAGCATCTGCTTGGCATGCAGAAGGTCCCAGGTTCATTCCCCATCATCTCCAGTTAAAAGGACCAGGTAGGAGATGACGGGAAAGACCTTAGCCTGAGACCCTGGAGAGCCATGAAGTGGGGCTGTGGCTCAGTGGAAGAGCATCTGCTTGGCATGCAGAAGGTCCCAGGTTCAATCCCCAGCATCTCCAGTTAAAAGGACCAGGTAGGAGATGACGGGAAAGACCTCAGCCTGAGACCCTGGAGAGCCATGAAGTGGGGCTGTAGCTCAGTGGAACAGCCCCTGCTTAGCATGTAGAAGTCCCAGGTTCAATTGCCGGCATCTCCAGTTAAAAGGACCAGGCAGGAGGTGATGGGAAAGACCTCAGCCTGGGACCCTGGAGAGCAGCTGCCAGTCTGGGTGAACAATTCCTGAGAATCAGGAGAGCAGCTGCCAGTCTGAGTAGACAATACTAACTTTGCTAGACCAACAGTCTCATTTCCGTATAACTGGGATACTTAAAGGGACCGCAGTGTTTAGTGTGAGTCACATTCAATCTAAGGCAGGTCCGTGTGTGTTCGCCTCGCCGCAGCCTGCCTTCATGAATAAATCAGGAAATTGTGTTTAGGATCCCGGGAGAAGAGAAAGCTGCCTCCTTTTCAAATTTACAGCCCAGCTGCTGCTTCTGATCCATGAGCCACCCAGGCTGTCAAATTGAAAATTGGTGCTTGTTCGCCTCTCCGAATCCCAGCTGGGGAGAGAACACCAGGCTGGCCTCTGGAACCATCCATTTCTCTCCTGCCTTGAAGGTGGCAACAGCCCCTGCAGGCGCCCTGCAATTTCATCACAATAAACCAAGTGCTCCTTGGAAGCTTTCTGGCATGTTTTAAAAATAAGAGCAAGCTTCCAGATCCGGCTGCGGGCAGCAGAGAGAGAGAGAGAGAAAGCCGAGAATGTGAGTGGAATCTGTGCGAGGGAAGGCTCTGAAACGCAGATGGCACCTTGACAGGCAGGCAAAGCCGAAAGAAACGTTTGGAAACCCAATTTGGAAAATATAATAAGCCCTGCTGGAGCAGCAAAAGATCTCATGAGCTTGGAGGTCTCCCCAACCTTTTGGATTTTTTGGGGGGGGACGGAGTGATTGCCACCCCAAGAATTGGTCCCGCAAGAGGTAGAGCCATACCAGAACTGGCTTTTGCAGGAGGCTGAGACCCACAGAATTACCTCTCCTACAGGGCCGGCTCGCCCACTAGGCAAACTAGGTGGTTGTCTAGGGCGCCGGCAGGGCAGGGGCACCGAATTCGGCCTTCCCCCCCTAGGCAGATGCCTACTTTGCCTGTTCCCCAACCTCCTCCTCCCTTCCTTCCCCACCCCAGGTCTATCTCAATGCCCTGAACAGCTCCAGCGCCGCGTTCTCGGGCTAGCTAAAGCTCCCCACCGCCGCCAACCGGCCGGTCAACGGGTAAAACCACACTTTGCACTCACTGTCCATCAGTGCCGGGGGAGACCAACAGCAGGAGACCAGAGTCCTGAAAGGGCAGTCGCCGCTGTTGCCTCCTTCCCATCCAGGAAGTGGGGAGGAGGCAGGCACGGGGCTAGCATGAGTAGGCGGCAGGCCCAGCGACTCGGGCGGGGGTGGAGCTGTGCTGCCTAGGGCGCCAGAAGAGCTAGGGACGGTCCCGCTCTCCTAACATCACCTGGGAAGACAGGCAACCTGGAGAGGGGACAGAACCACACATTCAGGGCCGGCCCTAGGCTGTCTGCACCCTAGGCAAGACTAACTTCTGGCACACACCCCCTTTCACATTGATAACATCACCGAGTCACATGGGGGGCACCCAATTCGGCGCCCCCAGAAGACCGGCACCCTAGGCAATAACCTCGTTTGTCTAGTTACAGAGGTGGCCCTGTACACATTGACAATGGAAACCTTTTCCTTTGAAGGAGGGCAGCAGGGCTTTTTTTGTAGCAGGAACTCCTTTGCATATGAAGCCACACCTCTCCCTGATGTAGCCAATCCTCCAAGAGCTTACAGTAGGCCCTGTAAGCTCTTGGAGGATTGGCTCCATCAGGGGGAGGTGTGGCCTCATATGCAAAGGAGTTCCTGCTACAAAAAAAAAGGCCTGGAGAGCAGCCAATAGCAAGCTCTGCCTGACAATGGCCCCACCCACTTTCTGAAAAGCTCCGTGGACATTCTGGGAAGTACCGGTGGGCATTGTGGCACCCACAGGCACTGTGCTGGGGAATCCTGCCTGAGGGAATGAAGGAGCTGCAGAGACCTGAGGGTTTCTCAGTTGGGTTGCCAATCCCCAGGTGGGGCAGGGGATCCCCCAGTTTGGAGGCCCTCCCCCCACTTCAGGGTCATCAGAAAGCAGGGGGAGTGGAGGGAAATGTGTGCTGGGAACTCTGTTATTCCCTATGGAGACTTATTCCCGAATGAAATAACGAATTGATCTGCAGGTATCTGGGGCTCTTTGGGGGTATTTTTTGAGCTAGATGCACCATATTTTCGGTGTCAGGCAAAACGGGCCTTAGGGTGGGACTCACAAAGGGTCCTTTTTTATATTCTTAAGGCACTTCATAAAGGGAGACATCTCCCCTCCGGGAAAAACTCAAAATCCCTCAAGTAGAGAGCCAGTTTGGTGTAGTGGTTAAGTGTGCGGACTCTTATCTGGGAGAACCGGGTTTGATTCCCCACTCCTCCACTTGCACCTGCTGGCATGGCCTTGGGTCAGCCATAGCTCTGGCAGAGGTTGTCCTTGAAAGGGCAGCTGCTGTGAGAGCTCTCTCAGCCCCACCCACCTCACAGGGTGTTTGTTGTGGGGGAGGAAGGTAAAGGAGATTGTGAGCCGCTCTGAGACTCTTCGAAGTGGAGGGCGGGATATAAATCCAATATCAATATCATCATCATCATCATCATCATCATCATCATCATCATCATCATCATCATCATCATCATCTTCTTCTTCTTCTTCTTCTTCTTCTTCTTCTTCTTCTTCTTCTTCTTCTTCTTCTTCTTCTTCTTCTTCTTCTTCTTCTTCTTCTTCTTCTTCTTCTTCTTCTTCTTCTTCTTCTTCTTCTTCTTCTTCTTCTTCTTCTTCTTCTTCTTCTTCTTCTTCTTCTTCTTCTTCTTCTTCATCATCTTCTTCTTCTTCTTCTTCTTCATCTTCTTCTTCTTCTTCTTCTTCAACAAATTCAGCCGCTGGCCTCTCCACAGCTTTCCCTCTGCACCTTCCAACAAAAGATGTTCAAGTGGAGAAGCTGGGGCGAGGCAGACCGACATTATGGGCCAAGAAGGGTTCAGTCATCATGGGGAGGCCATTTTCACTGGCATCCCCATAGCAACCACCCTGGTTATTGGTCTTATGCAGCAGGGCTCTTCTGATGTTCTTAGGAGGGCCTCAGCCTCTTTGCCCTGTTGTTGGCCCTCCAGGGGAACTGGTTGGCCACTGTGTGAGACGGGATGCTGGACTAGGTGGACCATTGGTCTAATCCAACAGGGCTCTTCTTATGTTCTTCTCAGGGGAAGACCTCAGCCTCTCTACTCTGTTGTTTGCCCTCCAGAGGAACTGGTTGGCCATTTTGTGAGACAGGATGCTGGACTAGATGGACCCTCCCTGGTCTGATCCAGCAGGGCTCTTCTGATGTTCTTATGAAGGCCTCAGCCTCTCTGTCCTGTTGTTGGCCCTCCAGAGGAACTGGTTGGCCACTGTGTGAGACAAGAAGCTGGACTAGATGGACCACTTGTCTGATCCAGCAGGGCTCCTCTTAGATTCTTATGAGGGACCTCAGTGGGGTCTACCTTCCAAAGAGTCCATTTACTCCAGGGGAACTGTTCTCTGTCATCCGAAGACCAAGTGTAATCCTAGGAGAGCTCCAGCTGCCACCTGGAGACTGGCAACTGGCAACCTTCTCGATCCACCAATGCTGCCACTGTTTCAGGCCTGTCCTGCCCAAACTGGCCTTCATTTTCTTTTGCCAAAACTTTGGAGGATTCTAAGTTTTTTAGACAAGCCGTTAATTCCACCCCCGCCCCAGCTTGTCAGCAAGGGACAGATCAGGCAGAAGCTGATGAACCAGAGGCCTGGAGAAACATCAGGTTTGAAAAATCAATAGCAATTGATGCCTCTCCTGAGCCCGGCAGGCCAAGGGACATGAAGAAACCGGCACGGCAGAAGTGCCGGCAGGGACCGGCAGATGTTCCAGTAGCAGCTGGAATTAAGCACGTCCCTCTCTGCCGGCTGAAGCCTGGAGCTCATGTTCCGGAAGCTGCGGGAAGAGCCAAGGCCTCTGGTCTTTGTCAGTCCGGCCTGGAAGCCTTCGTAGACGGGCAGGAGTCGTTTGTGCTTACTCAGTGGCAAAGGAAAAACGCTGGACACATGTTTAGAGGCGGTGGAAGATCCTATGACCAGGGCTTTTTTTGTAGCAGGAACTCCTTTGCTTATTAGGCCACCCCCCACCCCGATGCAGCCAATCCTCTTGGAGCTTACAGTAGGCCCTGGACAAAGAGCCCTGTATGCTCCAGGAGGATTGGCTACATCAAGGGGTGTGGCCTCATATGCAAAGGAGTTCCTGCTACAAAAAATGCCCTGGATTGATTGATTGAATGAATGTATGGATCATCCAATC
>NC_083239.1:49001010-49161799 GCF_032191835.1 Heteronotia binoei | reverse complement strand
AAAAGAGGGAGGGAGGAAAGGAAGGGAGGGAGGAGGGAGGGAGGGAGGGAGGTGGAAAGAAAGCAACTTTAACTTTAAATGCATTCTCCAACTGCCAGCTGGCTTGGCCTGGAGAAGTGATTTCAAGAGAGAACTGCCTTCTCCAAGCTGGCCAGCAAGATGGTGGGGAGCTCTGAGAGCCATCCAATATGTGTGAAAGAGCCACAGTTTGGCCACCCCTGCTCCAGGGGAACTTCTACTTCCAGGAGAATCCCCAGCACCACCTGGAGGCTGGCAACCCTAGCAGACCCCCCCTTTGGGGCTATCCGGCTCAGGTGAAGAGGGTCTTCTGCCCCTAGAATAAGCTTCCCCCCCACCCGCCATTTCTAGGGTTTCCTTTACCAGGTCAATATCCTCACCCTTCACCCCAAAGCAACAGAGATCACCAAAAACACAGGCATGCGATGACAAGATCAGTTCATGTTATCATTTCATCCATTTGATGACCTTCTCCACTACTGCCACAGCCTCCTACCCCCATTCCCGGCGGGGCGGGGGGGGGGGGCGAGCTTTCAGTTTTCTCAACACTGCTACTTTGACCCCCATCGCAGCATTAGAAGAAGAAGAAGAAGAAGATTGTAGATTTATACCCCGCCCTTCTCTCTGAATCAGAGCCTCAGAGCAGCTCACAATCCCCCGCAACAGACACCCTGTGAGGTGGGTGGGGCTGGAGAGGGCTCTCTCAGAAGCTACCCTTTCAAGGACAACTCTGAGAGAACTGTGGCTGACCCAAGGCCATTCCAGCAGCTGCAAGTGGAGGAGTGGGGAATCAAACCTGGTTCTCCCAGATAAGAGTCCGCACATTTAACCACTACACCAAACTGGCGCACACACCTTTGGGAAAGGAGGTATGGAGACTGAGGAGGAGGGGAAAGTGGCGCAGAAGTTATTGCTTTAATTTACGGGATGTCAGCCGTAGGCATATCTTTTGGAAATGAAATGTTCGTTTTTTAAGGCAGAATGAATAAAATTGCCACCTTCTTCTCCCTCTCCCGGGCTCTAATTAACCTTTTATTTCTTTTAATTACATAATGACACGGGAGGAAGTATTGGCTGGATCTGGGGAAAGGTTCTTTTTTAAAAGCAAAAAGCAAAAACCAGAGCTCTCGGTCGCCGTTCTAATTGGCCAAGATGTGGCCCCCTACAGCAGGGGTGTCGATCGCATTTGTTATGAGGGCGGGATCTGACCTAAATGAGACTTTGTTGGGCCAAGCCATGTTGGGTTGGGCTGGGCCATGTGTGTACCTGTTTAAGATTAGATAGCAGAGATATAAACTTTATAAAGGACACAGACAGACAAAGATTTTAAAAAAAAAACCCTTAAAACATTAATACTCAATTTTAAAAGTGCTTTCTTTGTATTTCTCCCGTGTGATCCAGGGAACTGGGCCAAGGAAGTTCTGGCTCTTTCCTTCCTTCCCCAGGGGACCAGGAGGGGAAGGAGCCTCAGCCAATAGAATGAAGAGAGTTGGTTCGGTAACTCTGTTGTGCAATTGAGAGAGTCTGGCAAAGCAAGCTATTATGCAGAAGGAAACAAGAGAGAGGGAGAAGGAAGCAGATGACAGCCAGTTGCTCGGGGACCTGATTTGGCCCCTGGGCCGCATGTTTGACTCCCCTGCCCTACAGTTTTTTATTGGACAAATTATGAAAGCAAACTAGTCTCAGAGGATAAACCATGATGGTTTGCAGTGGAAGAGTAAGGCTGAAATTCTGTAGCACCTGAGCACCCAAGACGTCTTTCAGAATCTGAGCTTTTGAGAGACGAAGCCCAGTTCGTCAGAGACAAGTAGAGATGGAGATCTCTGAGTCCTTATAGGCCACTCAGAGAGGTGCTGGAAAGAATGCTCATGAAGGACGCAAAAACTCAGATCTCCTTTCCTAATGGCACATGACAAAGTCGGTTTTGACTCTTGAAAGCTTAGACCCTGAAAATCGTAAGAATCCTAGAATCATAGAGTTGGAAGGGACCTCCAGGGTCATCTAGTCCAACCCCCTGCACCAAGCAGGAACTTCAAAAATACCTCCCCCACCACCACTAAGTACTTCCCCAGTAATCTCTGCTCTATGGCCAGAAGATGGCAAAAACCTCCAGGATCCCTGACAAAACTAGCCTGGAGAAAAAATTCTGACTTACCCCAAAGTGGCATTCAGTATTTCCCTGGGTGTGTAAGAAAGGGCCATGAGAGCTAAGTACTGATGCAACCCTTCCTGCCCCCATGATCCACTTAAGTTCAGAATCAGCCCTCTAAGCTGCAGAGTCTTGTGAGCAAAAATTCTACTTTGTGAGCTATCGGCATTAAAGCTGTGATCTACTGCATAAATTAGTTTGCCCTAAGGCCATGTTTCCTGAACGGAGGCAAAAATGTGTGAGCATTGTGAGCTAGCTCACGCTAACTCAGCTTAGAGGGATCACTGGCTGTCAGATGGCCATTTAGCCCAGAGGTGTCAAACTCGTTTGTTACAAGGGCCAGATCTGACATCAATATTACTTTGTTGGGACGGGCCACGTGTGCCATAAAGTGCAATGCTAGATACCATAGATATAAACTTTATAAAGGTCTCAGGCAAATTCAATTAATGAGATTATTTTTTACTCAAAATACAAGCAAAAGGAATTGGTTCCTAGCAGTGAAAGCAATTGAAGATGAAGATGAAGATACTGGATTTAGATCCCGCCCTCCACTCCGAAGAGTCTCAGAGCGGCTCACAATCTCCTTTCCCTTCCTCCCCCACAACAGACACCCTGTGAGGTAGATGAAGATATTGGATTTATATCCCGCCCTCCACTCCGAAGAGTCTCAGAGCGGCTCACAGTCTCCTTTCCCTTCCTCCCCTCAACAGACACCCTGTGAGGTAGATGAAGATATTGGATTTATATCCCACCCACCACTCCGAAGAGTCTCAGAGCGGCTCACAATCTCCTTTCCCTTCCTCCCCCACAACAGACACCCTGTGAGGTAGATGAAGATATTGGATTTATATCCCGCCCTCCACTCCGAAGAGTCTCAGAGCGGCTCACAGTCTCCTTTACCTTCCTCCCCCACAACAGACACCCTGTGAGGTAGATGAAGATATTGGATTTATATCCCGCCCTCCACTCCGAAGAGTCTCAGAGAGGCCCACAATCTCCTTTCCCTTCCTCCCCCACAACAGACACCCTGTGAGGTAGATGAAGATATTGGATTTATATCCCGCCCTCCACTCAGAAGAGTCTCAGAGCAGCTCACAATCTCCTTTATCTTCCTCCCCCACAACAGACACCCTGTGAGGTGGGTGGGGCTGGAGAGGGCTCTCACAGCAGCTGCCCTTTCAAGAACAACCTCTGCCAGAGCTCTGGCTGACCCAAGGCCATTCCAGCGGGCGCAAGTGGAGGAGTGGGGAATCAAACCCGGTTCTCCCAGATAAGAGTCTGCCCTTTCAAGGCCAACCTCTGCCAGAGCTATGGCTGACCCAAGGCCATTCCAGCAGGTGCAAGTGGAGGAGTGGGGAATCCAACCTGGTTCTCCCAGATAAGAGTCTGCCCTTTCAAGGACAACCTCTGCCAGAGCTATGGCTGACCCAAGGCCATTCCAGCAGGCGCAAGCGGAGGAGTGGGGTATCAAACCCGGTTCTCCCAGATAAGAGTCCACACACTTAACCACTACACCAAACCGGCTCTCCCAAACCGGCAATTGATTTATTGGAGAATCCACAAAAGCCCTAACAAATATATTTAATCATATGCAAGACTAGGTTTTCCCCCAAGGGATACCATAAAATGGGGAATACCTTACGTTTCCATACAACCACTTCCTTGCATGCCGGGTAAGAGCTCTGGGCAGGCCAGTTCTGGCTCTGGACCTTATGTTTGATACCCCTGATCTAGCCTCTGCTTAAAAACTGGCAAAGAAGGAGAGCCCACCGCCTCCTGAGGAAGCCTGTTCCACTGAGGAACCGCTCTGACAGGAAGTTCTTCCTAATTCCTAATAGAATCCCTATTGATTTTGGTCTCCAAGGACTCAAAATCTAACTAGAAGAAAACTGTCCATTAAAGACAGGGCTGAGAGACTGGGGGTGGGTGGGTAGGAAGCTGTAACACCCCCCCCCAAAGTTTCTCTGAATGCTGCCCTTTCCATTAACCTCAAGTCTGGGACTTACTGACAACAATGCCAGGGTGGTGGTACAATATGTATCTTCAGAGTGCCCGGATACATTGCACCCCATCTCTCTTAGCTATCCTAGTAAAATTAAATATCTATCACAAACACCTTTCACCCATCACAGGAATGGGGGTTTGCAAATAAATTTGAAGAATCTGCCATCCAAAGCAAGTTTTAATTCCCCCTCCTCCATTTTTCTTAATTTGGATTTGGGTTAGTTTTCGGGCAATTCAATTCCACAGCCAAAACCGCAAGACACGTTGCTTACTTACACTGTTTCGTCGTCCTTGAACTCCAACTCCCCACTGGAGTCTTCGTAGTCTATGCCCCCTCCTCTTGCGGTCCCTTCCACAGTCTGGTAGGGGACCATGACTGTCCCCCTGGCCCCTGAGCTCCGGATCACCTTGACCTCCAGAGTCCCTTGGCACTCGCTGACCCTGAGCAGTTTGTCTTGGAAGGTGAAGATGCCAGCGTGGTCATCATCCAAAATGGTCACAGTGGCCACCAAGGGCGCTACGAGCCGCCCCTTTGGGTGGTCAGCCGAGTCCGACTCAAACATGCCCTCCGCATCCCCCACCCGCAGGTTGAGCAGCCGCACGAAAAAGTGCTCGTCTTCCTCAAAGATATCGTCATCGATGATGCCGATCTTCAGTTCCTTCTGGGTCTCCCCTGGCTTGAAGATCAAGGTCCCCTCACTGTACTCGTAGTCTGAGCCTGCCTTTGCTGAGCCATCCTCTGTCTTGTAGTCGACGTAGAAAGTATTGTACGTGTCGCCGCCCTGCTCGCAGGCCACGGTCAAAGTGACTGAGCCACAGTTCTCTAAGCAGTGATACATACACGGCTCGAAGAAGATCTTGCTGTAGTTCTCCTCCACCTCTGCCTCCGAGGGCACCTCCAGCAGGTTAGCAGACTTCTTGGAGTACTCAGAGATATGTTTTTTGAGGATGTTCCCCGCTCCGGTCATCAGGCGGGTAGCCTGGATACGATAGAAGGCACGGCTCTTTTGCTGGTGCAAGAGGGCATAATAGTTGGCCATCTCGACGAGCTGTTCCAGTTCTTTGTCCGGGTGCTTCTGCTTCAGGTCCTTCAGGATCTGGATGACCTCTTTGCGGCTCTCGTCCAACTCTTTCTCCTCCTGTGTCGTGACAGGCAGTGGTGCCACAGAAGCTGCGCTTCCGTCCACAAATACACTCTCCCGGTGGTCATTGGCCACAAAGCTACCGTCCATCTCAATCCCCTTTGGGAATTCACCCTCTGTTCCAATAATGATCCCGCTGCGTGGATCTGCCCGATACCTCTTGTAGACATATTTGTAGAACAGCAGGCGCTTGTCCGCCATCCAGGCAAAGACCACACAGACGGGGAAGAAGACAAGGGTGAGTAAGGCTTCCCAGACTTTTACCACCCCTGGAGAGAAGACAGCAAGGATGAGGTACAACCAAATGTAAGCAAAGATGCTCCAGGATGCTGTGACAAAGAAGACTCTCAGGTGTTTGATCTTGCGGCTCTCCCCAGCGGGGATGACGTAGACACACACGGCGATGACCACAAACATGTTGAAGGCCGCGCTGCCCACAATGGTGCCCGGGCCCAGTTCCCCTGCTTCAAAGTTGTGACCGCAGACCTCGATGACAGAGAGGAGTATTTCGGGAGCAGAGGAGCCCAAAGCCATGAGGGTAAGGTTGGAGACCGTCTCGTTCCAAATTCGCACAGTACCAATGCTCGTCTCGCCGTTGGACTTGGTGATAGTGATCTCCTTCTCCTTAGATGTGATCACCTCGATGGAGGCCATGAAGCGGTCAGCAATGATGGAGACACCCAGAAACATATACATCATAGCCACGAAGTAGACAATCGCCCGGGCGGCCTTGTCACCCATGGACGGGTTATCCGGCTGCCAAACAGGGAGGATAACCCCCGGCTGACACCCGCCGGCCTCCTCACAGGTGTTGTTGGCTTCCAGCTCATTTTCGTAGGCTCCCACGTGGGAAGTGTTCTCTGCCAAGACGGCTGAGGCCACCAAAACTTTGGCGAGGGTGTAAGAGGACAGCCACCATCCCCACCTTGATGGCATCATCCTCCTTCGGCAGGTCACGCCCACAGGATCTGAGGAGAAAGAAGCGGAGAAAAGAATTAGGACAATCAGTAGTAATTCTCCAGGGCAGGGGTGGAATTCTATCGGGAGCTCCTTTGCATATTAGGCCACACACCCCTGACATAGCCAATCCTCCAAGAGCTTACAAGGCTCTTTTTTGTAAGCTCTTGGAGGATTGGCTACATCAGGGGTGTGTGGCCTAAATTGCAAAAGTGCTACTGCTGGAATTCCACCCCTGCTTCAGGCTAGCATACAATAAAAGCAGCAACAGAATCATAACCAGGCACAGGGCTTTTTTTGTAGCAGGAACTCCTCTGCATATTAGGCCACACCCCCTGATGTAGCCAATCCTCCAAGAGCTTACAGGGCTCTTAGCCCAGGGCCTTCTGTAAGCTCCAGGAGGATTGGCTACATTAGGAGGGTGTGGCCTAATATGCAAAGGCAGAGCTTTTTTGTAGCAGAAACTCCTTTGCATATTAGGCCACACCCCCTGATGTAGGCAATCCACCTAGAACTAGCATTAGGCTCTATGATGGAGACCTGTAAGCTCTTGGGGGACTGGCTACATCAGGGGTGTGTGGCCTAATGTGCAAAGGAGTTCCTGCTACAAAAAAACTCCCTGAGTCAGGCACCACAATTCTGGAGATCTTCCGAACTGGTGCCTTTATCTCCTGGTGCCTTCTAGATCCAAGACTCCTCGTGGGACCTGCTTCCTGCGCGGAGGTGTTTTTCTGCAGCATAGGGAACATCAAGGGCACCCAATGAAACTGATGGGCAGTAGGTTCACAACAGACAAAACGAAATACTTCTGACATTGAGAGTAGGGTTGCCAAGTCCAAATCAAGAAATATCTGGGGACTTTGGGGGTGGAGCCAGGAGCAAGGGTGTGACAACCATCACTGAACTCCAAAGGGAGTTCCGGTCGTCACATTGAAAGGGACAGCACACCTTTTAAATGCCTTTCCTCAATTAGAAATAATGGATAGGGGCACCTCCTTTTGGGGCTCATAGAATTGGGCCCCCCAGTCCAATCTTTTTGAAACTTGGAGGGTATTTTGAGGAGAGGCACTAGATATTATGCTGAAAATTTGGTGCCTCTACCTCAAAAATCAGGGGCCCCCCCAGAGCTCCAGTTACCCATAGATCAATTCTCCATTATATCCTATGGGAATCAGTCTCCATAGGGAAGAATGGAATGCCTAGCAGACATTTCCCTCTCCCCCCTTTCTGACAATCCTGAAGTGGGGGGAGGGCTTCCAAAGCAGGGGATCCCCTGCTCCCACCTGGGGATTGGCAACCCTAGTTGAGAGTGATTAAAATCTGCGATTCACTGCCGGAGGTTGTCGAGATGGCTACAGGAATAAAGAGCTTTAAAAAGAGGATTAGACGGATTTGTGGAAGATAAATCTATCAACGGCTACTTGCCATGGTGCCTGAAGGGAGCTTCCATATTCAGAGGCACTAAACCTCTGAATCCCAGAGCCAGGAGACAACATCAGGGAAGGTCCTGCCTTCTAATGCCCTGTTTTTGGCCATCCAGAGGATGGTACACCACTGTGTGATGGACCCTCACTGGTCTGGTCCAGCAGGGCTCTTCTGATGTTCTTATCATGGGAAGGCCTCAGCCTCTCTGCCCTGTTGTTGGCCCTTCAGAGGAACTGTCTGGCCATTGTGTGAGACAGGATGTTGGACTAGATGGATTGCTGGTCTGATCCAGCAGGGCTCTTCCAATGTTCTTATGAAGGCCTCAGCCTCTGGGCCCTGTTGTCGGTCCTCCAGAGGAACTGGTTGGCCACTGTGTGAGACAGGATGCTGGACTAGATGGACCCTCACTGGTCTGGTCCAGCAGGGCTTATCTGATGTTCTTCTCAGGGGAAGGCCTTGGCCTCTTCCCCATTGCTGGCCCTCCAAAGGAACTGGTTGGCCACTGTGTGAGACAGGATGTTGGACTAGATGGACCCTCACTGGTCTGGTCCAGCAGGGCTCTTCTGATGTTCTTCTCAGGGGAAGGCCTTGGCCTCTCTGCCCCGTTGTTGGCCCTCCAAAGGGACTGGTTGGCCACTGTGTGAGACAGGATGCTGGACTAGATGGACCCTCACTGGTTTGGTCCAGCAGGGCTCTTCTGATGTTCTTCTCAGGGGAAGGCCTTGGCCTCTCTGCCCCGTTGTTGGCCCTCCAGAGGAACTGGTTGGCCACTGTGTGAGACAGGATGCTGGACTAGATGGACCCTCACTGGTCTGGTCCAGCAGGGCTCTTCTGATATTCTTATCAGGGGAAGGCCTCGGCCTCTCTGCCCTGTTGTTGGCCCTCCAGAGGAACTGACTGGCCACTGTATGACAGGATGCTGGACTAGATAGATCCTCACTGGTCTGGTCCAGCAGGGCTCTTCTGATGTTCTTATCAGGGGAAGGCCTTGACCTTCGTTATTTCCAGTGGAGGAAAGATGTTTAAAAAGAGCATGATCCCTTTAAATGTGATGCCCAGAACTCCCTTTGGAGCTCAATCGTGCTTGGCACAACCTTGCTCCTGGCTCCGCCCCAATGTCTCCTGGCCCCACCCCCAAAGTCTCCTGGCTCCTCCCCTAAAGTCCCCAGATATTTTTTGAATTGGATCTGGCAACCCTACTGAGGGGCCCCGTGACTTCCTTGGTTGAGTCGATCCATCTCATGATGGGCATTCCTCGTTTCCTGCTGCCTCCACTTCTCTTAGTGTGAGTCGAACTAAAATGGCCGCCTTCCGAACATTTGGCCCATCAAAGAAACACAGAATGGCATAAGCTTTTCTCTGCCACGAGGAGCTGACACAGCGTGATCGCAAAGATCTGTCCGAGTTCTCAAAACGCCAGATCTGAAACTTCAGATGCAACATTTAACACCCTGCATGTGTGTGTGTGTGTGTTTTAAAGGCTGTAACCGACACACAACGATCTCACATGGCATATGGCAGGGGTGGCCAATGTTTTTTTTGCCTACAACTCCCATCAGCCCCAGCCATTGGCCATGCTGGCTGGGGCTGATGGGAGTTGTAGGCAAAAAAAAATCCGGAGAGCTACCATTGGCCACCCCCGGCATATGGGTTCCTGGACCATATTGCTTCATCAGGCGGTAAGCAGGGGGGTGAAATCCTGGAACCCCACCTCACCCCCCGCCCCAAAACACAAAACTAGCAAGCCAAAGAGAATGTTCTATCTTGCTTTTCCTGTGAGGGCAAATAACCAAGCTTTTTAAAAAAAAAATAAATAATTGGAAAGCGGAATTCAAACACGGAACTCCTTGATGAAAAGGCAGGATTGAAATACACGAATAAAACACACTCTGCCCTGGATGGCCCAGTCTTGTCACATCTCAGAAGCTAAGCAGGGTCAGCCCTGGTTGGAACTTGGATGGGAGACAGACCCCCGAGGAAGCCCAGGGTTGCTATGCAGCGGCAGGCAAGGGCAATACGTTCCTGTTCAAAAAAAGCCCTGCAAACATCTGACATTCATGCCTTGCGGCTCTCAAGCATCTGACGTTTATTCTATGTGGCTCTTATATTAAGCGAGTTTGGCGACCCCTGTTTTAAGGTGCTTCTGCACATCAGCCCTGGGAAAGGCACAAGAGCAGGCTGAGCTGTTTTTCTCCCCTCGATCAGTTGGCAACCATCTTTCCAAGCAGCTCCCCCCCCCCCCCCCAAGAACAGACAGTCCAAAAGCTGCTGTAAGCTCGAGTGCTCCACAAGAGTTTCTCCTCTTCTGGTTCCCCCCCTTTTGCCTTCTCACAAGCATCGCTTTCCTGCACTGATTCTTCTCCTCGCTGGGCCCGACGTGACAACAGATGGATCCCGCGCGTTCCAACCCACACGCAGGGCGCCTTCCACACAACAGCCTCTTGGGAAGGGGGGGGAGATCTATTTTTATTCACGAACAAAACAGGACTGCAAAATGCCTGCATGAATGTAGCAAAGACGGAGGGAGAGTCGTGAGGATGGCTCTGGTGGAGAGAATGCTAGGCTGGGGCTCAGGGAGCTGAGTTCGAATCCAAATACAGCCCTGCTTTGAAAAGCCAGGGTCTTCTCTGTTGTGGCCCCTTGCTGGTGGACCGAGCTTCCGGAGGAGAGAGCTCTGTGAGAGCTCTCACAGTTCCGCAGGGCCTGCAAAATGGTGCTCTTCCGCCAGGCGTTTTTGAATTACCATCCAGACCAATAAGAAATAGACACTATTTGGTCCACCTCAAACACTCTACTGTGACCTGGGACCTTTCTTTTAATAGGACATCTAGCAATAGCAGCTAAATAATAACACTTAATATAGACTGAATTGGTAGCTACCCGCCATTACTAATACACAGGGTTGCCAAGTCCAATTCAAGAAATATCTGGGGACTTTGGGGGTGGAGCCAGGAGATTTCGGGGGTGGAGCCAGGAAACATTAGGGGTGGAGCCAAGAGCAAGGCTGTGACAAGCATAACTGAACTCCAAAGGGAGTTCTGGCCATCACATTTAAAGGGACGGCACACCTTTTCAATTCCTTCCTTCCACAGGAAATAATGAAGGAAGGGGCACCTTCTTTTAGGGCTCATAGAATTGGACCCCCTGGTCCAATCTTTTTTGAAATTGTGGGGGGGGGTTACTTTGGGGAGAGGCAGTAGATGCTATACTGAAAATTTGGTGCCTCTGTCCCAAAGAACAGCCCCCCCCCAGATCCCTGGATACCCGCAGATCAATTCTCCATGATTTTCTATGGGAATAAATCTCCATAGGGAATAATAGCGTTCCCAGCAGACATTTCCCTCCCCTCCCTTTTTTGCTATGGTTTACTAATATTGGTTTTTATGACCTTTCAATGTGAGCTGCTTTGAGCCTCCTTCAGCGGAGAGGGTGGGATATAAGTTGGAAGGAAGGAAGGAAGGAAGGAAGGAAGGAAGGAAGGGAAGGAAGGAAGGAAGGAAGGAAGGAAGGAAGGAAGGAAGGAAGGAAGGAAGGAGGAAGGAGGAAGGAAGGGGGAGGGAGGGAAGAAGGGAAGAAAGAAAGAAAGAAAGAAAGAAAGAAAGAACAAGAAAGAAAGAAAGAAAGAAAGAAAGAAAGAAAGAAAGAAAGAAAGAAAGAAAGAAAGAAAGAAAGAAAGAAACTTTGGGAAGGCCCATACTTGGGAACCAGTTGTAATTCTGGGAGATCTCCTGTTGCCACCTGGAGGTTGGCAAACCTAAGTGTCGCCTCCGGTGTTTTTCTTGCCTTATAGTTCATTTTCTGTATTGTTTATTAGTCTGCCTGCTTTGGACAGCTTGCTGCTCGCTCCGTTGGATAGTTCTGTAATCCTAGCCCTGTTTTGTTTTCTTTTTAATGCTGTCTGATTTCACTGTTTTTATATCCTGTAACCCTCCTGGAGTCTCAGGAAGCAAAACAGACTATAAATCAAGCAAACGAATAAGTAAAGTCACAAATAAACAAAAGCGTAAATAAATGCACAGTTGCGAATTGCTCTTTTAAAAGTGCCCATGGGAAGGGGTCCTCGTCGCAACTCTTTCCGCCTCAGTTTTCCTGCTCTGTAAAATGGGCACGATCTTTGGCTGTCTGCAATCCAGGCTTTGCGCCACGCTTCTAGGGTTCAGTGCCAAAATGGCCTAATGAATAACAAACTAAGGGTGCTGCATAGCACTGCCAATCCCCAGCTGGGGGAAGGGGATCACCCATTTGGAGACTGTCCCTCCGCTTCAGGGTTATCAGAAAGTTTTTTTGGGGGGGAGAATGTCTGCTGGGCACTCCATTATACCCTATGGAGACCAGTTCCCACAGAGTATAATGGAAAATCAATCTGTGGGTATCTGGGGCTCGAGGGGGCGGTGTTGTTGGAGGTAGAGGCATCAAATTTTTAGCGTAGCATCTGGTATCTCTCCCCAAAATACTCCTCAAGTTTCAAAAGGATTGGGCCAGAGGGTCCAATTCTATGAGCCCCGAAAGAAGGTGCCCCTATCCTTCATTATTTCCAAATGGAGGAAAGGCATTTAGAAGGAATGCGGTCCCTTTCAATGTGATGGCCAGAACTGAGTTCAGTCATGCTTGCCACACCCTTGCTCCTAGCTCCACCCTTCAAAGTCTCCTGGCTCCACCCCCAAAGCCTCCTGGCTCCACCCCCAAAGCCTCCTGGCTCCACTCCCAAAGTCTCCTGACTCCACCCCCAAAGCATCCTGGCTCCGCCCCCAAAGTCCCCAGGTATTTCTTGAGTTAGACCTGACAACCTTGGAGGTCTCCTGCTAATACAATTTATTTCCCGACTAACAAGATCAGTTCAGCTGCAGAAAACAACTGCTTTGGAGGGTGAATTCTAGGGCAGTGCACCCTGCTGAGGCCCCTACCCTACCCAAGCTCCGCCCTCCCCAAGCTCCACCCCCAGAGTTGCCAGGTCCCCTCTTCATCCCGGTGGAAGGATTTGGGGGGGCGTTCCAGGGGTGGGTGGGATATTGCATGTGGCCTCCCAATGTGATGGCAACACCTGGGAGTGATGAAGTTGCATCAGTGAGGGGCTGCCAGCCTTACCAGGAGACCCAGTTGGGTGTGGTGGTGAAGTGCGCGGACTCTTACCTGGGAGAACCGGGTTTGATTCCCCACTCCTCCACTTGCAGCTGCTGGAATGGCCTTGGGTCAGCCATAGCTCTGGCAGAGGTCGGCCTCGAAAGGGCAGACTCTTATCTGGGAGAAACAGGGTTGATCCCCCACTCCTCCACTTGCAGCTGCTGGAACGGCCTTGGGTCAGCCATGGCTGTGGCAGAGGTGGTTCTCGAAAGGGCAGACTCTTATCTGGGAGAACCGGGTTTGATTCCCCACTCCTCCACTTGCAGCTGCTGGAATGGCCTTGGGTCAGCCAGAGCTCTCGCAGAGGTTGTCCGTGAAAGGGCAGACTCTTATCTGGGAGAGCCGGGTTTGATTCCCCACGCCTCCACTTGCAGCTGCTGGAATGGCCTTGGGTCAGCCATAGCTCTGGCAGGGGTTGTCCTTGAAAGGGCAGACTCTTATCTGGGAGAACCGGGTTTGATTCCCCACTCCTCCACTTGCAGCTGCTGGAATGCCCTTGGGTCAGCCATAGCTCTGGCAGAGGTTGTCCTTGAAAGGACAGACTCTTATCTGGGAGAACCAGGTTTGATTTCCCACTCCTCCACTTGCAGCTGCTGGAATGGCGTTGGGTCAGCCAGAGTTCTCGCAGAGGTTGTCCATGAAAGGGCAGACTCTTATCTGGGAGAGCCGGGTTTGATTCCCCACCCTTCCACTTGCAGCTGCTGGAATGGCCTTGGGTCAGCCATAGCTCTGGCAAAGGTTGTCTTTGAAAGGGCAGACTCTTATCTGGGAGAACCGGGTTTGATTCCCCCACTCCTCCACTTGCACCTGCTGGAATGGCCTTGGGTCAGCCATAGCTCTGGCAAAGGTTGTCCTTGAAAGGGCAGACTCTTATCTGGGAGAACTGGGTTTGATTCCCCACTCCTCCACTTGCACCTGCTGGAATGGCCTTGGGTCAGCCATAGCTCTGGCAGAGGTTGTCCTTGAAAGGGCAGCTGCTGTCAGAGCTCTCTCAGCCCCACCCACCTCACAGGGAAGCTGTTGTGGGGGGAGGAGATAAAGGAGATTGTGAGCCACTCTCAGACTAATTCAGAGAGAAGGGCAGGGTATAAATCTGCAGTTTTCTACTTCTTCTTCTTCTATAATATATAGTAACAATATTTATTTGACCATTATTCACACGCATACAATGATAGAACACAGTCCCATGAGAAGAGGGAGAGAGGGTGCAACTTTTTCTTGCCTATACTGTGTGTGTGTTGAGGGGCCTGCCCCTCAAAGAGGGAACTCAATCCGGTTTCCTTAACCTTTTCCTTCCTGGTATATGGAGGTCTGAGTGCTGGGCATACGGACATCGAAGAGCCAGTTTGGTGTAGTGCTTAAGTGTGCGGTCTCTTATCTGGGAGAACCAGGTTTGATCCCCACTCCTTCACTTGCACCTGCTGGAATGGCCTTGAGTCAGCCATAGCTCTCACAGAGCTGTCCTTGAAAGGGCAGCTGCTGGGAGAGCTCTCTCAGTCCCACCCACCTCACAGGGTGTCTGTTGTGGGGGGAGAAGATATAGGAGACTGTAAGCTATGAGTCTCATTCAGAGAGAAGGGCAGGGTATAAATCTGCAGGCTTCTTCTTCTCAGCCCCACCCTCCTCACAGGGTGTCTGTTGTGAGGGGAGAAGATATAGGAGATTGTGAGCCGCTCTGAGTCTCTGATTCAGAGAGAAGGGCGGGGTATAAATCTGCAGTCTTCTTCCACTTCTTCTCAGCCCCAACCACCTCACAGGGTGTCTGTTGTGAGGGGAGAAGATACAAGAGACTGTAAGCTGCTCTGAGTCTCTGATTCAGAGAGAAGGATGGGGTATAAATCTGCAGTCTTCTTCTTCACCCCTTAGGGTTGCCAGGTCTGTGTTGGAAGATACTTGGAGATTAGGGGTGGAGCCAGGAGAAGGCGGGGTTTGGGGAGGGGAGGGGCCTCTGCAGAGTACAAGGCCACAGATTCCACCCTTCCAAGCAGCCGTTTTCTCCAGGGGAGCTGATCTCTGCCAGCTGGAGATCAGGTGTAAAAGTGGGAGATCTCCAGGCCCCCCCTGGAGGTTGGCTACATTACCACCCCTCGATAGACAAGAATTTCCCAACCCAGAACTAGGAACTTTCGAATAAGGATCCGAGTTATTATAAAATGCTGAGAAAGTTGTACCGAAACCGCCTGTTACCAGAAAGCGTGTCCGTATGTTTGCTGTAGATTTCAGCCTTCATCTGTACCCATGGAAGAGACTTCCCTGTTGAATGAATATTATCAGTTCTGGTGGACTGTTGGATGGTTTGAAAAAGTTCACCGCGGGAGCAAGAAAGAGCGGGTGCTAAAAGCTTTTCATTTTTTTTCTTTTTCACTTTTTTTCAAGAAGAGGGAAGTGAGGAATCGGATTTCTCATGGGACTGTGTTCTGCTACTGTATGCGTGTGAATAATGGACAAATAAATATTGTTACTATATATTATAGAAGAAGAAGAAGTAGAAGACCGCAGATTTATACCCTGCCCTCCTCTCTAAGTCAGAGTCTCAGAGTGGCTCACAATCTCCTTTATCTCCTTTCCCCACAACAGACATCGTGTGAGGTGGGTGGGGCTGAGAGAGCTCTGATAGAAGCCGTCCTTTCAAGGACAGCTCTGCAAGAGCTACGGCTGACCCAAGGCCATTCCATTAGCTGCAAGTGGAAGAGTGGGGAATCAAACCCGATTCTCCCAGATAAGAGTCTGCCCTTTCAAGGACAGCTCTGCCAGAGCTATGGCTGACCCAAGGCCATTCCATTAGCTGCAAGTGGAGGAGTGGGGAATCAAACCCGATTCTCCCAGATAAGAGTCCGCGCTCTTAACCACTACACCAACACTGGCTCTTAAAAAGTGTGTGAAATGTTTATGTAATGTTTGGGGACTTGTTGTGCTCCTATATTTCAGCTGTCGCGTTTATCAACTCCCCTGGAAAAAATGGCTGCTTTGAAGGGGCCCCTCTAGGGCATTGCACCCTGCTGAGGCCCCTCCCCTCTCCAAACCCCGCCCTCTGCTGGCTCCGCCTCGATGTCTCCATGTATTTTCCCACACTGACCTGGCAACCCTAGATTAGGTGTGCAGCAGCAGGGAGGGGTGGAATTCTAGCAGGAGCTCCTTTGCATATGAGGCCACACCCTCTGATGTAGCCAATTCTCCAAGAGCTTACAAGGCTCTTTTTTGCAAGTTATTGGAGGATTGGCTACATCAGGGGTGTGTGGCCTAATATGCAAAGGGGCTCCTGCTAGAATTCCACCCCTGCAAGTCACGGTGCCAGAGGATGGAGTGAGTTGCAAATGGCAACACCAGGAGCCCCACCTCACGCCCAAAGATCTGATTTCGACGGGGATAGGAGGGCCAGGAGCAGGGCCGGATTAACAATTAGGCCAAGTAGACCCTGGCCTATAGTCCCCATGCCTTTAGGGGCCCTGGGATGAACATATGAACATACGAAGCTGCCTTGTACTGAATCAGACCCTGGGTCCATCAAAGTCAGTATTGTCTCCTCAAACTGGCAGCGGCTCTCCGGGGTCTCAAGCTGAGGTTTTTCATGCCTATTTGCCTGGACCCTTTTTGGAGATGCCAGAGATTGAACCTGGGACCTTCTGCTTCGCAAGCAGATGCTCTACCACTGAGCCACCGTCCCTCCTGGCTTTCCCCCCTGGTTTCCCCCCTGCTTGCAGCCCTCGCGGGTTGCACATGCAGCCAGCAACTGAGCTCCTCTTTGCCCGACTTGCCTGGTGCGGCTGCAGCTGGCGTTGTTGCCGAGTTTGCCTCTCTCTGCCTCTCCCTTGCAGCTTAGTCCAAGGGGCTTTTAAAGAAGAAGAAGATGATATTGGATTTATATCCCGCCCTCCACTCCGAAGAGTCTCAGAGCGGCTCACAATCTCCTTTACCTTCCTCCCCCACAACAGACACCCTGTGAGGTGGGTGGAGCTGAGAGGGCTCTCACAGCAGCTGCCCTTTCAAGGACAGAGTCTCAGAGCGGCTCGCAATCTCCTTTACCTTCCTCCCCCACAACAGACACCCTGTGAGGTGGGTGGGGCTGAGAGGGCTCTCACAGCAGCTGCCCTTTCAAGGACAGAGGCTCAGAGCAGCTCACAATCTCCTTTACCTTCCTCCCCCACAACAGACACCGTGTGAGGTGGGTGGAGCTGAGAGGGCTCTCACAGCAGCTGCCCTTTCAAGGACAGAGGCTCAGAGCAGCTCACAATCTCCTTTATCTTCCTCCCCCACAACAGACACCCTGTGAGGTGGGTGGGGCTGAGAGGGCTCTCACAGCAGCTGCCCTTTCAAGGACAGAGGCTCAGAGCAGCTCATTCTAGCAGGTGCAAGCGGAGGAGTGGGGAATCAAACCCGGTTCTCCCAGATAAGAGTCCGCACGCTTAACCACTACACCAAACTGGCTCCCCTCTTAAAGAAGGCGCTTGCAGGCTGCCGTGGAGGGCCATGGACAGGGCCGGCGCTAGGCTTTCTGTTGCCCTAGACAAATCACCCACTAGCTCCCCCCCCCTCCGTATTATTAAAAAATATAGGGAAATTGAAGAGCGCCAAACTTGAAACTTTTCACATTTTTAATTTACTGATTTTTGATTTTTCAAAAAAAAAAAAAGAAGTGATGTTATAAAAAAATTGTGAGGATCAGTGCGTGCCGGCCATGTCAGGAAGGAGGGTGGCAGGACAGGACGAGGTGGGAGGCCAAGGCACACATCAGGGAGAGGGGGTGGCTTGGCTTTGCCGAGGGGGCAGCTTGGTGATGGGGAGAGGACAAGGGGACAGCGGTCAGGAGCCAGAGTCAAGCGTCAGTGAGGGGGCGCCCAGGGGTGCCCCCTAGGCCAGGGGGCGCCCTAGGCGACTGCCTACTCCCACGCACCGGCCCTGAGATCGTTTGTGAGGCCCCCCCCGCCCAAGATTCCGACGGTCTAGGGGCCTCCACAGGGTTCAATCCAGAAGACACTGGAGCAAGTGAGGCGGGAAGGCGGATGCGATTAGGTGCGCTACCTGTCGACGGTGATGAGAAGGGAGCGCAGCCAGAGCCCCCGCGGCCGAGGCGGGCTTGCCAGACCGCATCTCCCGTCGTCGTTTCCCAGCTCGCGAGCCCTCCAAGAATCGCTGGCTCTGGATCGTTCCCTGGATGACCCGAAGCGAGTCCGGCGCCTGGAAGCAACTCCTTGCCTGCCAAAAGGAGGCAGCCAGGGAGGGAGAGAGGGGGGGGGGGATCTGAGCGCCTGCCAGAAGGCAAGTGTCTCTCTCTCTCTCTCTCCCTCTCTCTCCCTGTCTCCGCGATTAAATCTCGCCAGAACAGCTTGCAAAGCTACGGCCCTGCAGCCCCGCAGGTGGAAGGAGGAGGCTGAGTGGGACGGGAATTCCCCCTTGAGCAGCTGGGAGGGAAAGGCAGAATCCTGGATTGAAGAGGGGGGGGGGGGGGCCGAAGGTCTCCGAACTCACCAGCAGAAGACAAGTCCGGCTCACTGAAGTCCAAGCCCTCCTCAAAGTTTAGTGTAGTGGTGAAGTGCGCGGACTCGTATCTGGGAGAACCAGGTTCGATTCCCCACTCCTCCACTTGCACCTGCTGGAATAGCCTTGGGTCAGCCAGAGCTCTGGCAGAGGTTGTCCTTGACAGGGCAGCTGCTGGGAGAGCTGTCTTAGCCCCACCACAAGAAAGCCAGTTTGGTGTAGTGGTGAAGTGTGCGGACTCTTATCTGGGAGAGCCGGGTTTGATTCCCCTCTCCTCCACTCGCAGCTGCTGGAATGGCCTTGGGCCAGTCCTAGCTCTGGCAGAGGTTGTCCTTGAAAGGGCAGCTGCTGGGAGAGCCCTCTCAGCCCCACCCACCTCACAGGGTGTCTGTTGTGGGGGGAGAAGATAAAGGAGATTGTAAGCCGCTCTGAGTCTCTGATTCAGAGAGAAGGGCGGGGTATAAATCTGCAATTCTTCTTCTTCCTCTAATTTAAGGGGCTCTCCCTCCAGTAGAAGAGCCATTGCAGTTGGGGAAAGGCTCTCTATGTAAGGCTGCCAACTCCAGGTTGGGAGACTCCTGGAGATCTGGGGTGGAGCACAGAGAAGGAAGCGTTTGGGGAGCAGAGGGACCTCAGGGTCCACCCTCCAAAGCAGTAGGGCTCCCAAGTTTCCACCAGGGGTGGAGGATCCCTCGATTTGGCAGGTCCTGACCCACCAGCAGGGAGGAGGCCGCTTGGGGGGATCCTTGCCCCCCAAAGAGCCTGTTGCTGTGCCGGCACAATGACATCATCCAGAAGTAATGTATCAGGTCGAAAGCGAGGGAGGGAGAGAAGGAGGAAAGGGAGAGAGGGAAGGAAGGAGGAAGGGAGAGAGGGAGGGAGGAGGGAAGGAGGAAGGTAGGGAGGAGGGAAGAGAGAGAGGGAGGAGGGAAGGAGGAAGGGAGGAGGAGGAAAGGGAGGGAGGGAGGGAGAAGGAGGGAGGAAGGGGAGGGAGGGAGAGGGGAAAGGAGGGAGGGAGAGGGAGGGAGGAAGGAATGGAAGGAGGGAGGGGCAGAAAGAAAGCAACTTTTATTTTAAATGCATTCTCTAAGCTGTCAGCTGGCTTGGCATGGAGGAGTGATTTAGAGCGAGAAATGCCTTCTCCAAGCCGGCCAACAGGGCACGTGGGGCTTCAAGAGCCACACAATATGTGTGAAAGAGCCACAATTGGCTCCCAAGCCCCAGTTTGGCCACCACCACCCCCCCGGTCTAGTCAGTAGGAGAGAGGCAACCCTGTCTCCCACCCGCCCACCCCTCATTCAAATCCTTGCAGTCTGTTTTGGGGTATTTTAAAAACATATCTGATGATTTCAGATTGGGAAATTGGTAACCCCAGAAACCTCGGGGGTGGGGGGTAGATTGAGGTGTGGTCCAGCACCTGCCAGTTTGACCCTCGACCTGTGCCCCATTTACAAGCAGGGAGCTGATGGTCTGCTAAGTCCTTTGGGGGTCTCCCAATTAATAGAAACAGAAGAGAAGGAGAAACCTCCGAGTAGAGAAACGCAAAGTGCCAGAGGTGAAACATGTTTATGAACCAATCAACGATTGCAGCACATATACGTGAAGGCAGAAACTGCATAAAGGCCTCAGAGGGAAATAGTGAACAACGGACATGAACACAATCAATAACGTAGCAACGGTTCATGTGCAAAGAACTCAACAGCAAGCAGAGTAGGACAGGAACGCCTGTGGGGCTTTTTTGTAGCAGGAGCTCCTTTGCATATTAGGCCACACACCCCTGATGTAGTTAATCCTCCCCCTCCCACTTCAGGGTCATCAGAAAGCAGGGGGGGAGGGAAATGTCAGCTGGGCACTCCATTATACCCTATGAAGAGCAATTCCCATAGAACATAATGGAGAATTGATCTGTGGGTATCTGGGGCTTTGGGGGGGGCTGCTTTTTGAGGTAGAAGCACCAAAATTTCAGCATAGCATCTGGTGCCTCTCCTCAAAACATCCTCCAAGTTTCAAAAAGATTGGACCAGAGGGTCTAATTCGATGAGCCCCCAAAGAAGGTGCCCCTATCCTTCATTCTTTCCAATGGAGGGAAGGCATTTAAAAGGTGTGCGGTCCCTTGAAATGCGATGGCCAGAACTCCCTTTGGAGTTCAATCATATTCATCGCCCCCTTTCTCCTGGCCCCACCCCCAAAGTCTCCTGGCTCCATCCCCAAAGTCCCCAGATATTTCCTGAACTAGATTTGGCAACCCTAATTTGAGCCCAGTGGAGAGTGTTTGGCCTATGGTCACCCGGGAAGTTTGAAGCCCCAGCGAGGATCTGAACTCAGATCCTCCCACAACCGAATATGACATCTTAACCACGATACCACACCTGCTCTCCAACCAAAAAGGAAAAGGCAACAGGGAATGGGTGGAGAGAAGAGACAGCATTCTTCTCATGCAAGAGCAGGGACATCTTAAAGGTAAAGGTAGTCCCCTGTGCAAGCACCAGTCGTTTCCGACTCTGGAGTGACCTCGCATCACAACGTTTTCATGGCAGACTTTTCAATGGGGTGGTTTGCCATTGCCTTCCCCAGCCGTCTACACTTTCCTCCAGCAAGCTGGGGACTCATTTTACCCACCTCGGAAGGATGGAAGGCTGAGTCAACCTCGAGCCGGCTACCTGAATCCAGCTTCTGCCAGGATCAAATTCAGGTCATGAGCAGAGAGCTCGGACTGCAGTACTGCAGCTTTACCACTCTGCGCCACGGGGCTGCTGAGAAGGTAAAGGTAGTCCCCTGCGTAAGCACCAAGTCATTACCAACCCATGGGTTGACGTCGCATCACGACGTTTTCTTGGCAGACTTTTTTACGAGGTGGTTTGCCCTTGCCTTCCCCAGTCGTCTCCACTTTCCCCACTACGAGCTGGGCACTCCTTTGACCGACCTCGGAAGGGTGGAAGGCTGAGTCGACCTTGAGCCGGCTACCTGAACCCAGCTCCCACCGGGATCGAACTCAGGTCGTGAGCAGAGAGCTCGGCCTGCAGGACTGCAGCTTTACCACTCTGCGCTGCTTACAGAGCGGTATACGTGCCTGTGTGCAGATTCCGTGCGAGCCCGCTCGTACACACCGTGCGGCTTTGGAGGGCAGCCAAGAAGGGATAGTAAAGCCAAGGAGAGCTTCGGATCCAGGTGGGAGAGCGGCTCAAAGGCCTCAGGAGCAGGGAAAGCGTCTTACCCTGATCGTTGTCCTAAATAAGAGACAGGCTGTTTTCCAAGCGCCTTCCCTGGCAGGGCCGTCGTTGGAGCACTTAGGAAGCTACTGGGACGCTTCTGTCGTCAGAGTTTCCATTCCGGGGAGAGCTCCCGCGAGGCTCTCTGTGAGCCAAAATTACAGCGTGAGACACAAACAATCACCGAGGCATGATCTGCAGGGAAACTGAAGCGGATGGGATTTCACTCCGGTAGAGAAGGGCCGTAAGTCCAGAGCCTCGAGGAATTCACTAAGGGAGGTGTGCCACCCGTCAATTTATCCCTCTCAGCAGCTCTCAGACACGATTGAACCTGATACCGACTAAGGCAGACACCTTCTCCTGTGGGGCCTTGCGTTCGCGCTGCAACCCATGCAAAACAGCTGCTTTTGTGGCGTCGGATGTGGGAGGGCTGGGTTCGAATCCCCACTCATGAAGCAAAACTAGGTAACTTCGGGCCTGTAATTCTCTCTCAGCTGTGCCCACCACACAGGGTTGTTGTGAGAACTGGGGGAAGAATTTCTTTTACTGGTATTTTTGTGCCTGGTGGGCAACAGACTTGTATGGTGTAGGACCTGAGGGACGGAGCAGGTCCCCAGAGGGCTCCTATCAGGCCTGCAAGCAACTCACTGTTATCTGCTTCCTTCTCTCTCTATTGCTTCTTTTTGCATCACAGTTTGCTTTGCCAGGCTTGCTCAATCACACAGCAAAGCTACAAAGCAAAGCCTCTGTTTTCTCCATTGGGTGACCTGCACATGAAGCAACATGTACAAAAACTTGCAATGCCCAGCCATTTCATGTTTTCCCCCGGGGTCTTAGGCTCAAAGCATGGACCATGAGATTTCTGTAATGAATGTCAATACATCAAGAGTAGGTTTGCAACTTACAGACACATGCCTGAACAACACCTGAACAACCTACTCAAGATTGCTACAGCACAGACATCGTCGCTAGATTTTGTGCAAGAATTCAAAGCAAAAGGTGTCAATTATCAGAAACCATTAAATAAAATATTGCAAGAGTGCTAATCTTTTAAGCATGTTTTAAGTTTAATTTTGTTTGTCTGTGTCCTTGATAAAGTTTCTATCTCTGCTACCTGGCATTACATCTTATGACACACAGCCCGGTCCGATAAGGTCTCACTTATGTCAGATCTGGCCCTTAAAACAAATGAGTTTAACAGCCCTGGCTGTCATTAAATCTCAGAAGCTAAGCCAGGTTGGCTCTGGATAGTACTTCAATGGGGGACCACCAAGGAAGTCCAGGTTTGCAATGCAGACACCAACCACCTCTGTTTGCCTCTGTCCCGACCTGGATAGCCAAGGTTAGCCAGATCTCATCAGCTCTGAAACTAAGTAGGGTTTGCCATGGTTAAGAACATAATAACGTAAGAGAAGCCATGTTGGATCAGGCCAATGGCCCATCCAGTCCAACACTCTGAGTCACATAAGAACATAAGAGAAGCCCTGTTGGATCAGGCCAATGGCCCATCCAGTCCAACACTCTGTGTCACACAGTGGCCAAAAAAACCAAGTGCCATCAGGAGGTCCACCAGTGGGGCCAGGACACTAGAAGCCCTCCCACTGTGCCCCCCCAAGCACCCAGAATACAGAGCATCACTGCCCCAGACAGAGTGTTCCAACTATAAGCTGTGGCTAATAGCCACTGATGGACCTCAGCTCTATATAGCAACGTAAGAGAAGCCATGTTGGATCAGGCCAATGGCCCATCCAGTTCAACACTCTGTGTCACACAGTGGCCAAAAAACCCAAGTGCCACCAGGACGTCCACACTAGAAGCTCTCCCACTGAGCACCCTCCCCACCCCCAAAGCACCAAGAATACAGAGCATCCCTGCCCCAGTCAGAGAGTTCCAACAATACACTGTGGCTAAGAGCCACAGATGGACCTCTGCTCCATATGCTTATCCAATCCCCTCTTGAAGCTGGCTATGCTTATAGCTGCCACCACCTCCTGTGGCAATGAATTCCATGTGCTAATCACCCTTTGGGTAAAGAAGGACTTCCTTTTATCCGTTCTAACCCGACTGCTCAGCCATTTCATTGAGTGTCCACGAGTTTTCATACTGTGAGAAAGGAAGAAAAGGACTTCTTTCTCTACTTTCTCTATCCTGTGCATAATCTTGTAAACCTCTATCATGTCACCCCACAGTCGACGTTTCTCCAAGCTAAAGAGCCCCAAGCGTTTTAATCTTTCTTCATAGGGAAAGTGTTCCAACCCTTGAATCATTCCAGTTGCCCTTTTCTGCACTTTTTCCAGTGCTTTAATGTCTTTTTTGAAATGGGGTGACCAGAATTGTACAAAGTTCTCCAAATGAGGCCGTACCATTGATTTATACAGGGGCATTATGTTGTGATGGGTGACCAGCAAAGAAAATGGGGCTGGATATGCAGAGGCAGGCAATAGCAAACCACCTCTTCACATCTCAGGCCTTGAATACCCATAAGGAGTCTCCACAGGTTGGCTGTGATTTGACGGCACTGTCCACCTGGAAGAGGCACAAAGGGGCAGGGGGGCAGACAGTGCAGTGAGATGGCCAACAATGGGCATAGAGGCCGAGGCCTTCATAAGAACATCAGAAGTGCCCTGCTAGATCAGACTAGCGGTCCATCTAGTCCAGCATCCTGTCTCACACAGTGGCCAGCTATTTCCTCTGGAAGGCCAACAACAGGGCAGAGAGGCCTAGGTTTTCCCAGATAAGAACATCAGAAGAGCCCTGCTGGGATATAGGGTTACCAGCCTCCAGGTGGAGAAAATGGCTGCTTTGAAGGGTGGACTCTGTGGCACTGTCCGCTGGCAAGGCCCCGCCCCTCCCCAAACCCCGCCCTCTCCCGGCTCCACCCCCAAAGCCTCCAGGTATTTTCCAACACAGTCCTGACAGCCCTTGCTCTAATTAATCATTTGAACTACAGTATTATTAAGATTTAAAATGATAGTTGCCTTTCACAGATGTTGTCTCTTGTCCTGGCTCCTTGGGAATTCAGAGGATTAGGGCCTCTTGAAGATGGAGGTTCCCAAAGGCAGAGATCCACATGGCATGGATACTGCAAAGACATATGGAATTCCCCACCCCCCCTTTCAGTATAAACCTGATCCCCACAACCTCCTGACTGCTGGAGCACCTGTAACCACACATAGGGTTGTCAGGTTCAAGAAATATCTGGGGACTTTGGGGGTGGAGTCAGGAGGCTCTGGGGGGTGGAGCCAGGAGACTTTGGGGTGGAGCCAGGAGACTTTGGGGGTGGAGCCAGGAGACATTGGGGAAGAGCCAGGGGCAAGGTTGTGACAAGCATCATTGGACTCCAAAGGGAGTTTTGGCCATCACATTGAATGCCTTCCTTCCATTTGGAAAGAATGAAGGATAGGGGCACCTTCTTTGGGGGCTCATAGAATTGGACCCCCTGCTGCAAACTTTTGAAACTTGGAGGGTATTTTGAGGAGGGGCATCAGATGCTTTGCTGCAAATAAGAAGCCTCTATATCAAAAAACACCCGAGAGCCCCAGAAACCCACAGATCAGTGCTCTATTATACCTTAAGGGAATCGGTCTTCATAGGGAATAATGGAATGACCAGCAGATATTTCCCTCCTCCCCCTCCCCACTTTCTGATGACCCTGAAGAGCCTCCAAACCAAGAGATCCCCTGCCCCCACCTGGGGATTGGCGACCCTAACCCCACACCCATTTAAAACGGGAGCCACCATCTGAGCTATGGCCCCCTGGGTGCCCCTCCTATTTAGGGTCGCCAAGTCCCTCTGCCACTTCGGCACGTGCGGTGTGATATAACCCGGAAGTGACATCATTGTGCCAGGGATGCTCTAGGACTCGCAATAAAACTCTATGGTACCATAGACGGGGTTTTTTAGCGTGAATCCTAGAACATCCCCGTTGACGTTGACACTTCCAGGTGACAGCATCGCACCAGGGACGGTGCATGCCTCTTCGGAGGCAGGGATCCCCCCAGCAGCCTGCTCACTACCGGGCCTACTCACGTTGCCTTTGGCACAGCTAGAAGCTCAGCTCTGAGCTCCTGCAAACCGGGGCCCAGAAGCTGCTGCTGTTTTCCTGGCTGGCTGGAAAAGAGCTGACAAAGGGCCTCATTAAATCCAAAACGTTCAGGCAAGCGGGATGGGAAATCCCTGCCGTGGTGACGAGGAGGAGGAGGAGGCCTCGCCCGCCAGCCGCTCTGCTTGGGAAACTGGCTGAGGTCAGCAGGGCCGGCTCACCAGGGAAGGCTGCCTGGGCTGGGGAAAGGTCAGCGAGCCCCTCTTCCCCTCCAACTGATTTGCATGCAGCAGGATCTGGCTCCATTCCTAAGGTCGCCAATCCCCAGGTGGGGGCAGGGGATCCCCCGGTTTGGAGGCTTCAGGGTCATCAGAAAGCGGGGGGAGGGGAGGGAAATGTCTGCTGGGCATTCCATTATTCCCTATGGAGACTGATTCCCATAGGGTATAATGGAGAATTGATCTGCTGATATCTGGGGCTTGGGGGGGGGCTGGGTTTTTTTTAGGTAGAGGCACCACATTTTCAGTATAGCACCCAGCGCCCCTCCGCAAAATGCCCCCCAAGTTTCAAAAATGTTGGACCAGGGGGTCCCATTCTATGAGCCCCAAAAGAAGGTGCCCCTATCCTTTGTTATATCCTATGGAAGGAAGGCATTTAAAAGATGTGTGGTCCCTTGAAATGTGATGGCCAGAACTCCCTTTGGAGTTTAATGATGCTTGTCACACCCTTGCTACTGGCTTCACCCCCACAGTCTCCTGGCTCTACCCCCAAAGTCCCCAGATTTTTCTTGAATTGGACTTGGCAACCCTATCCATTCCTTGGAACAGGAGAGGATCTCTGCAGCTGGAGAAGAAGACCCTTCCCTTGCTGTCTCTACCCAGAGGTTCCCAACCTTCAGGTGGTGGCTGAAGATCTCCCAGAAGCAGGGCTTTTATTTTGTTTTTTTAGCAGGAGCTCCTTTGCCTATTAGGCCACACACACCCTGATGTAGCCAGTCCTCCTGGAGCTTACAGTAGGCCCTGTAAGAAAAGCCCTGTAAGCTCTAGCGGGATTGGGTACATCAGGAGGGGTGTGGCCTAATATGCAAAGGAGTCCCTGCTACAAAAGGAAAAAAAAGGCGTGCCCAGAAGAACTTCTGATCGCCAGACAGAGGGACTCCCAGAAGTACTTCTGATTGGGGAGGGACAGTGGCTCAGTGGTAGAGCATCCGCTTGGTAAGCAGAAGGTCCCAGGTTCGATCCCTGGCATCTCCAAGTGAAAAGGGTCCAGGCAAGTAGGCGTGGAAAAACCTCAGCTGGAGACCCTGGAGAGCCGCTGCCAGTCTGAGTAGACAGAGGCTTTTTTTCTCCTGTTCCACTGGGAGACTGGCAACTCTAGACCAGGTCCTTACACCAGACATTCAAGAAGTTGAAAGCAAGCTTCCTGCTCACACAGAGCACTTTGTCGAGCACCGCTGCGTTCTGAACGGACCACAAGAGCCAGTGATGTTATTGTGAGTCCAGTCTGAGGTCAGCCCAGAGAATATTAGAATCCTAGAGTTGGAAGTGGCCTCTAGGGTCATCTAGTCCAACCCCCTGCACAAGGCAGGAAACTTACAAACACCTCCCCCTAAATTCACAGGATCTTCGTTGCTGTCAGATGGCCATCTCGCCTCTGTTGAAAAACCTCCAAGGAAGGAGAGCCTTCCACCTCCCGTGGAAGCCTGTTCCACTGAGGAATCGCTCTAATGGTCAGGAAGTTCTTTCTAATGAGAAGCCAAGTCATTTTTCAAACACCCCAGAATCAGGCCTCCCACAGGGGTGGAATTCTAGCAGGAGCTCCTTTGCATATTAAGCCACACACCCCTGATGTAGCCAATCCTCCAAGAGCTTACAAGGCTCTTTTTTGTAAGCTCTTGGAGGATTGGCTACATCAGGTGTGTGTGGCCTAATATGCAAAGGAGCTCCTGCTAGAATTCCACCCCATCTGCTTCTCTCTCTCTCTCTCTGTCTCTCCTTCCCTCCCCTCCAACTTCTTTGCATTTCTGTCCTGCCTTTGCAGCTTGGCTTCAGAGTTAAAATTTCACAACGGGTGCTGTTCCCAGAGCCTGGGTTATGTGTGGCAGGTGGCAGAGACCACATTGCGGCGCACGCATGGCTGCCAACAGTGTGGTAATGAACATTTTCAGATCAGGGCACGGAAAGGAACAGCTCGGCGCCACCTTCCCGATGCCCAGGAGGCCACCTGCCAGAAAAGCTGCTGAACCAGAGAACCCAGTTTTCTTCCTTCCACCTACACCAACGGTGAAGCAAAACTGGTTTGTCGTCTTCCATCCCGGATGCCTCTGTGGATTGGGTCACCAGTCTCTTTTCCCTTCCTCGCCCTCTTCCTCCTCCTCCCCATCCAGATGCCTTCTGCTTCATCAACACATTATGCCCGTTCAACCAGGCTGACTCAAAAGCTGTAATTAGGAAGAGCTTCCAGACATACGAACATATGAAGCTGCCTTATCCTGAATTAGACCCTGGGTCCATCAAAGTCAGTATCGTCCACTCAGACTGGCAGCAGCTCACCAGGGTCTCAAGCGGAGGTTTTTCACACTTATTTGCCTGGACCCTTTTTAGTTGGAGAACCTGGGACCTTCTGCTTACCAAGCAGATGCTCTACCACTGAGCCACTGTCCCTCTCCAAAGAGTTGTGAACATATGAAGCTGCCTTCTACTGAATCAGACCCTTGGTCCATCAAAGTCAGTATTGTCTACTCAGCTCAGTGGCTCTCCAGGGTCTCCCCACCTACTTGCCTGGACCCTTTTGAGTTGGAGATGCCAGGGATTGAACCTGGGACCTTCTGCTTACCAAGCAAATGCTCTACCACTGAGCTACCGTCCCTCCAAGTTAGAGCGGCTCCCTAGTGGAACAGGCTTCCTCCTTGGGAGGCGGTGGGGTCTCCTTCCTCTGAGGTTTTCAAGCAGAGGCTAGACCAGGGGTGTCGAACTTATTTGCTATGAGGGCCGGATCCAACATAAATGCTATTCCTCCCTGCCCCTTCCTCCCCAAAGGAGGAGTCTCAGCCAATGGAGAAAATGAAAGTTTTGCTCTGTAGCTCCTGTGCGATCGAGCAAGCCTTGCAAAGCAAGCTGAGATGCAGCAGGAAGCAAGAGAGGGAGAAGGAAGCAGGTGGCAGCCAGTTGCTCGGGGGCCTGCATGTTTGACACCCCAGGGCTAGACAGCCATCTGACAGCAATGCTGATTCTGTGAACTTGGGCAGATCCGGAGAGGGAGAGCAGAAGGGTTGCATCGGTGTTTCATTCTGGAGGCCCTTTCTTACCCGCCCAGGGAAATGCTGATCTGGGGACTTTGGGGGTGGAGCCAGGGGGTGGAGCCAGGAAACTTTGGGGGTGGAGCCAGAAGCAAGGTTGTGACAAGCATAATTGAGCTCCAACGGGAATTCTGGCCATCACATTTCAAGGGACTGCAGGCCTTTTAAATGCCTTCTGTCCATTTGGACTAATGAAGGATAGGGGCATCTTCTTTGGGGGCTCCTAGAACTGGACCCCCTGGTCCAACCTTTTTAAAACTTGGGGGCCGCCTTGAGGAGAGGCACCAGATGCTATGCTGAAAATTTGGTGCCTTTGCCTCAAAAAACAGCCCCCTCCCCAGAGTCTCAGATACCCACAAATCAATTCTCCATTATAATATATGGGAATCTCTCTTCATAGAGAATAATGCAGTACCCAGCAGACATTTCCCCCCCTCCACCCCGCTTTCTGATGACGCTGAAGTAGGGGGAGAGTCTCCAAACAGGAGGATCCCCTGCCCCCATCTGGGGACTGGCAACCCTATTTGATCCTCACAACAACCTTGCGAGGTAGATTTGGCCCTTGTTCGTATTCGGATGGGACACCCCCCAAGGGAATCTAGGGTTGCTGCGCAGAGGCAGGCGATGACAAAACCACTTTTGAATGTCTCTTGTCTTGAAAACCTTGCAGCATAGGGTTGCCAATCCCCAGGTGGCCCTCCCCCCGCTTTGGGGTCTTCAGAAAGTGGGGTGGAGGGAGCGAAATGTCTGCTAGGCACTGCATTATACTCTATAAAGAGAGATTCCCATATACTTTAACGGAGAATTGATTTGTGGGTCTGCTGGGAACTCCATTATTCCCTATGGAAACTGATTCCCATAGGGTAAAATAGAGAATTGATCCACGGGTATCTGTGACTTTTTTGGGGGGGAGACTGTTTTTTTGAGGTAGAGGCACCAAATTTTCAGCATGGCATCTGGTGCCTCTCCCCAAAATATCCTCCAAGTTTCCAAAGGATTGGTTTAGGGGCTCCAATTCTATGAGCCCCCCAAAAGGTGCCCCTATCTTTCATTATTTCCAAGGCATTTGAAAGGTGTGCGGTCCCTCCAAATGTGATGGCTAGAACTCCCTTTGGAGTTCGATTCTGCTTGTCACAACCTTATTCCCGGCCCCACCCCTAAAGTCTCCTGGCTCCACCCCCAACATCCCCACATATTTCTTGAATTGGACTTGGCAACCCTATAGCGGGATCACCACAAGTCCACTGCAGTGTGATACCTAACAACAACAAACCAGCTAATAAGTCACTGGACAAGAAAAACACCACACAACCACTTGTTTCTCTCCCCACCTTGAAAGTGGGGGTCTGGAGCCCTGAAAAAGGAGCTCAGGTTGTCCTGGCGACCGCTGGGATGAGGCCCCTTGGCAATTATCCATTTGCTGATAAATCCAATGAAGAGGAAATTGAGTTACAAGAGGCAATAAGGGGGTGAATTCTGGGGGGGGTGGGGGTGGAAGGGACCAGTCAAAAGACAAAGTTAGCACAGTGGGAATTGGAACGCAACGTTGTTGCCTGCCGTCGATGGAAACAAACCCAGAAGCACCTGCCTACAAACACTAGACTCAGCAGAGCGTTGCTATGCCTCTCCGCCCATAGCAACAACACTGTTCCCGTAGCAACCGGGCTATAAAAAGGGATGCTAAACTCGGGAATTAAAAAAAAAACCACAGAGAAAGAGAGAGAGAGAAAAGCTAGGGGGGGCTGTCTGGCTTGGGGTGGGCAGCTTCGAAGGTTTTCGGGGGCACCCGGCTGGTTTGGGGGGTCCAGCTGCAGCTGTTGAGTGGGGAGGCCAGGTCCGGAGAGCTTGGCTTGTGGCCCCCATCACCTTTTTCGAGGCGATGCTGAAAGTACAGGCTAGGGTCGCCAAGCCCCCGGGCCGGGTGGGGATTCTCCCGCCCAGCAGGTTCCCAACCCGCTGTTCCACATTAGGCCAACGGGGGGATCCTCCCCCCGACATCGCTGGTGTGTTGACGTCACCCACAAGTGATGTCATCACGCCAGCGACGCCACGCGCAGGCCATTCTAGGCATTTCCAGGAAAACTCTATGGTTCTCCTGGACGCTCCCGGAGAGCCAGTTTAGTGTAGTGGTTAAGTGTACAGACTCTTATCTGGGAGAACCGGGTTTGATTCCCCACGCCTCCACTTGCCGCTGCTGGAATGGCCTCGGGTCAGCCATAGCTCTGGCAGAGTTGTCCTTGAAAGGGCAGCTTCTGGGAGAGCTCTCTCAGCCCCACCCACCTCACAGGGTGTCTGTTGTGGGGGAGGAAGGGAAAGGAGATTGTAGGCCTCTCTGAGACTCTGTCCTTGAAAGGGCAGTTTCTGTCAGAGCTCTCTCAGCCCCATCTACCTCACAGGGTGTCTGTTGTGGGGGAGGAAGGGAAAGGAGATTGTAGACTGCTCTGAGACTCTGTCCCTGAAAGGGCAGCTGCTGTGAGAGCTCTCTAAACCCCACCCACCTCACAGGGTGTCTGTTGTGGGGGAGGAAGGGAAAGGAGATTGTGAGCCGCTCTGAGACTCAGAGTGGAGGGCGGAATATAAATCCAATATCTTCTTCTTCTTCTTCCTGTAGCATTTTGGGAGGGAAAACTCTATGGGGGACTTGGCAACCCCGCTGCAGGTCCAGAGCAGACCGGAAGGTTCCATCTTGAGCGGAGAAGCAGGGGTGGCCTTCAGGCAGCCTCACAGAGTGTGCATAAGTCACCACCAACTTATGTAGACACCATAGAGTTTTGGAGGTGAGAGAGGTCCAGAGGTGGTTGGCCATTGCCTGCCTCCGGAGAGGGGCCCTGGGTTTCCTGGGTCAGGTGGTCTCCCGTCCCAGTACTAATCAGGGCCGATCCTGCTTAGCTTCCAAGATCTGATGAGGTCAGGCTCGCCTGCGCCATCCAGGTCAGGATAGAGATGTTCAGAGGTGGTGGCCTATTGCCTGCCTCTATGTCAGAGGTGGCCAAACTTGCTTCACCTAAGAGCCACACAGAATAAATGTCAGATGTTTGAGAGCCCCAAAGGAGGGAGGGAGGGAGGGAGGGAAGGAAGGAAGGAAGGAAGGAAGGAAGGAAGGAAGGAAGGAAGGAAGGAAGGAAGGAAGGAAGGAAGGAAGGAAGGAAGGAAGGAAGGGAGGGAGGAGGGAGGGAGGGAGGGAGGGAGGGAGGGAGGGAGGGGAAAGAAGATGACTGCAGATTTATACCCTGCTCTTCTCTCTGAATCAGAGTCTCATAGCGGCTTACAATTTCCTACATCTTCTCCCCCATGACAGACACCCTTTCAGGTGGGTGGGGCTGAGAGGGCTCTCACAGCAGCTGCCCTTTCAAGGACAGCTCTGCCAGAGCTATGGCTGACCCAAGGCCATTCCAGCAGGTGCAAGTGGAGGAGTGGGGGATCAAAGCCGGTTTTCCCCAGATAAGAGCCTGCCCTTTCAGGGACAACCTCTGCCAGAGCTATGGCTGACCCAAGGCCATTGCAGCAGGTGCAAGTGGGGAATCAAACCCGGTTCTCCCAGATGAGAGTCTGCCCTTTCAAGGACAACCTCTGCCAGAGCTATGGCTGGCCCAAGGCCATTCCAGCAGCTGCAAGTGGAGGAGTGGAGGATCAAACCCGGTTCTCCCAGATAAGAGTCTGCCCTTTCAAGGACAACCTCTGCCAGAGCTATGGCTGGCCCAAGGCCATTCCAGCCGCTGCAAGTGGAGGAGTGGGGGAATCAAACCCGGTTCTCCCAGATAAGAATCCACACACTTCACCATTACACCAAACTGGAGGGAGGCAAGGGAGGGAGGGAGAAGTGAGAAGAAAGTAACTTTAACATACATGCATTCTCCAAGCTATTGGCTGGCTTGGCTTGGCTTGGGGAAATGATTTAAAGAGAAAAAATGCCTTCTCCAAGCTGGCCAACAGTGTGGTGGGGCTTCAAGAGCTGCACAATGTGTATGAAAGAGCCACATGTGGCTCCTGTGCCACAATTCGGCCACCACTGCTCTATGTAGTGATCCTGGACTTCCTTGGTGGTCTCCCATCCAAATACTAACCATTGCAGACTCTGCTTTGCTTCTGAGCGCTGACGAGATCCGGCCAGCCAGGGCAGGGCAGGTGAAATACAGAGGAGGTAGAACTGGAGATGGGAGGAAGGTTATGGTGACTTTGGGAGGGGTAATGGCTCAGTGGTAGAGCATCTGCTTGGCATGCAGAAGGTCCCAGGTTCAATCCCCGGCATCTCCAGTTAAAATGACCAAGTAGGAGGTGATGGGAAAGACCTCAGCCTGAGACCCTGGAGAGCCATGGAGTGGGGCTGTGGCTCAGTGGTAGAGCCTCAGTTTGGCATGCAGAAGGTCCCAGTTTCAATCCCTGGCATCTCCAGTTCAAAGGACCAGGCAGGAGGTTTTGGGAAAGACCTCTGCTTGAGACCCTGGAAAGCTGCTGCCAATCTGAGCAGACAAGACTGACCTTGGCGAATGGAGGGTCTGAGTCAGGATAAGGCAGCTTTGTGTGTTCAAGGACAGAAATGATCTGTTGGTAGTTGAGTTTCTTAGCCAGATCTCCAGGGAACAGCTGGAGCCTTCTGATACCAACTGGGTATCAAACACCGGAACATTCAATCGTTCCTCAGTCTCAGGAACTGCTCGCCAAAGTGCACGACAGAAGCTCACACATGATAAAAAAAAGACAAAAAATGATCGAAAACACACCCAAAGGACAGTGCTTGCCAATAAAGAGCAGTATAAAAAGAGACGGCAACACCAGCAAACGCAACAGATGGCGCAGGGAACAGGCCAGCCTGTATAGATAACACCAAAAGGTTGGGAATAAAATTGATAGGTGAGAGTCAAATCATTACAATTTATAGGGGTGGCCACTTTGAAACTTGGGGAGGGGATCCACAGTCAGAAGCTGTCAGGGTGTGGATCAGCCGGGGTCTAGGCTTGGTTGCCAATCTTCAGGTGGGACCTGAAGGTCTCCCTGAATGTCTACTGATCTCCAGACAACAGAGATCAGTTCCCCCTGGGGGAAATAGCTGCTTTGAGAAGTGCACTCTATGCGGAGGCCCCTCCCCTCCCCGAACCCCACCCTCCCCAGGCTCCACCCCCAGATCTCCAGGATTCTTCCAACCTGGAGATGGCACCCCTGGCTACAGCCAACCCCTACTGCAACGGCCATTTAATTTGAAAGCAGATGAAAGATGCAACCGAAGGAGGAAGGAGGGAGGGAGGGGGAAAAGAAGGAGGGAGAGAGAAAGGAGCAAGGGAGCGAAGGGAGGGAGGGAGGAGGGAGGGAGGAAGGAAGGAAGGAGAGAGGGAGGGAGAAAGGAGGGAGGGAAGGAAGGAAGGAAGGAGGGAGGGAGGTAAGGAAGGAGGAAAGAAGGAGGGGAGGGAAAGAAGGAAGGAAGGAGGGAGGGAGGGAAGGAAGGGAGGGAGGAAGGAAGGAAGGAGGGAGGGAGGGAGGGAAGGAGGAAGAAAGGGAGGAAGGAGGGAAGAAAGGAAGGGAGGAAGGGAGATAGAAGAGAGGGAGAGAGGGAGGATGGAACGGAGGGAGGGAAGGAAGGAAGGAAGGAAGGAAGGAAGGAAGGAAGGAAGGAAGGAAGGAAGGAAGGAAGGAAGGAAGGAAGGAAGGAAGGAAGGAAGAAGAGAGGGAGGGAGGAAAGAAGGAAGCAAGCAAGGAAGGAAAGAAAATAGAAGAGAGGGAGGTAGGTAGGAATTTATTTTAGGGAATGTCTCCTGGCTCCACCCCCAAAGTCTCCTAGCTCCACCCTCAAAATCCTCAGGTATTTTCTGAATTAGACTTGGCAACTCTAGGCGACACAAGTTAGTCACCTTGGAGAAAATAGATGCTTTGAAGGTCTATCCCGTCCCTAACCCCCGCCTTCCCCAGCAGGACCAGCCCTAGGCTATCTGGCACCCTAGGCAAGGCTAGTTTCTGGCGCGTGCCCCCTGCATTTCTAACATCACCGAGTCAGATGAGGGTGCCCAATTCGGCACCCCAGAAGGCTGCGCCCTAGGCAATGGCCTAGTTTGCCTAGTGGTAGGGCCGGCCCTGTTCCCCAGGCTCTACCCCCGAAATCTCCAGGAATTCCCCAACTTAGAGTTAGCAGCCCTATGACTCGGCCAGACCTACAGCCGCCAAGAGGCAAGGAGGAGAGATTCCTGGGCTGACAGAATGGGGAAAACCAGAAACTTTCTGCTTCCAGCACAAACATTCCTGTAATTAACGTAATAGCCTCATTAACTGTATCTGGGCGAAACACCAATTAAAACATCCGGGAGGCTTATTCTACCAGGGGATAACAAAGGGACTGGGGCTCTATTAATGCCTCTCCCCCCCTCTTCCGATTGAGGGTTTGCCGCTTCTCTAATAGCTGCTTTAAGCTGCCCTTTTGTGACTAACATGCAGACAAAAAGCCCGGTTTGTTCAGGAGCGGAAATCCAGATGGCTGCCTGACCGTCCCAGCGACGGCCCACCCGGATGGGAGGGCTAGGGGATGATGCAGCGGGCAACAGGCCAGGCGTTTTAGCAGATCTCAGGCAACGGGGACAGGGCTCCACGCAGCTGCAGATTTCCTCGCCTTCTCCCGGCAAAAACAGTGCCTCAGACCAAGAACAGGGCAGACTTATAGCACCAGGTGGAACCTGATTGGGCCCTTTTTGGTCACCTGACCACTGCCAAAGCTGCAGTACCGCCTTTCGGCCAGTGACGCTGGTGGGGCTATAGCACAGCAGCGCCCTCTTCTGGCATGCTTCCTGTATGGAATGACTGGCAGCCTGGAGGCCAGAACGTCCTCATAGGTCAATGTTTGAGTCCCATGGAACCTTTAAGACCAATAAAACTTAATTCTGGGTACAAGTGTGCATGTGTACGAAAGCATGGCTACTCACCCGAATCTGCCCTCATAGGACGGCAGACCTCTTCTGCCAGTACTAGCTGGAGCCTCGGCCTATTCGCTAATTTATTTGAGGGCTTTTCTACGGAGGCAATATTGTTGCCCTGTTCTCGAATGATTCACAAAGTTACTCGAACACATGATTAGGGACAGTGGCCTACACTACGGTCCTCAGCTTGCTGAAACGCAGAGTTCATTAGCCTGAAGAAGTTGGTTGAAATACAGCAGATTATTATATTCAGCAACGTGAGTAAATTGCCCCAGTGAGATCACAAAAGTTTGTCCTTGCTTGCTGTTTATTTTGGCTGCTTTGTGAGAGTGTGGGGTGCGCATGTTCACTTTCATTTAGTGAAACTGCAGCTGCTGGGGAATGCGGAAATGAAGACTGTATTCAGGGGCACTTCACTGGTGTATTTTTATTTATTTATTTAAGGGAATGGGGACATCTCCTGGCTCCACCCCCAAAGTCTACCAGCTCCACCCCCAAAGTCTCCAGGTTTTTTTTCTGAGTTGGACCTGGCAACCCTAAGTCCAAGTGAGAAAGGCGGGCAATGCATAATGTCAATAAATAAAATAACAAATCAATATCCTGCCTTTCTGCGAAGGAGCTCGTGCATAGTTCTCCCCACTCTGTTTCTAAGAACCCTGCGAGGTGGGCCAGACTGAGGGACCAACTGGACCAAGGTCACTTAGCAAGAACCAGAGCAATTGGGGATTTGAACTGGATCTTTAGCTGTCACCAGGGGTTGAATTCTAGCAGGCGCTCCTTTGCATATGAGGCCACAAACCCCTGATGTAGCCAATCCTGTTGCTCCAGGAGGCTTGGCTACATCAAGGGGGTGTGACCTAATATGCAAAGGCGTTCCTGCTCCAAAAAAAAGCCCTGTCTGACATTACATTTTATGGCACACGTTGCCAACAAAGGGACATGTCTATCAGCTCCGGCCCTCGTAACAAATGAGTTTGACATCCCTGAATGGCCACTGCAGACCAGTGTTCCCTCTAAGCTGAGTTAGTGTGAGCTCACAGTTTTTTAGCCTCGAGCTCACACATTTTTGTCTCAGCTCAGGAAAAATGGCCCCAGAGCACACTAATTGATGCAGCAGTTCACAACTTTAATGCCAGGAGCTCACGACTTAGAATTTTTGCTCAGAAGACTCCGGAGCTTAGAGGGAGCATTGCTACAGACACTGGCTCTTGTTTTTTTAAATAAATTTGTAGACATACCACTTTAAACAAACACACACGCACTCACACCCCTTTGCCAGGTCATGCAAAAACAGAGCTTTTTTGTGAAGAGAACCCAGCAGGAACTCATTTGCATATTAGGCCACACCCCCTGACATCACCATTGTTTTGTGCAGGGACTTATTTGCATATTAGGCCATACCCCCTGACACCAAGCCAGCCGGAACTGTGTTCCTGTGCATTGCTGCTCAAAAAAAGAGGTCAAGCACCCTGTGCAAGCACCAGTCATTTTCAACTCTGGGGTGATGCGGCTTTCACAATGTTTTCACAGCAGACTTTTTATGGGGTGGTTTGCCCTTGCCTTCCCCAGCCATCTACACTTTCCCCCCCAGCAAGCTGGGGACTCATTTTACCGACCTCGGAAGGGTGGAAGGCTGAGTCAACCTGGAGCCGGCTACCCGAACCAGCTTCCGCTGGGATCGAACTCAGGTCGTGAGCAGAGAGCTCCGACTGCAGTCCTGCAGCTTTACCACTCTGCGCCACGGGGCTCTTTTGCTCAAAAAAAAAAAAAAAAGCCCTGGGTAAAAATAATCCAGTCTGAAAAGAAACTTTTTACTAATTCTTTGTCCCGGAAACCTCCCAAAGATATCTCCATTGAGGCTTCGTATCATTATTCAATTTCATTGAGCTGATTAAAAGTCAGACAGTTAAACAAAAAAGAACATTTGCTGATGAAACCGGCTCCAGTTAATTATTTTTAAAACCATACTGCTGGTTGCCTGAGGCCTGACGGAAGGCCCCATTTGCCTTTCGTGTGCCTTCCTTTCCTGTACCACCCAGCGTTCTGGATTTGCTTCTCTTTTTTACCCAATTCCGATACCCAGGGGTGGAATTCTAGCAGGAGCCAATCCTCCAAGAGCTTACAAAAAAGAGCCTTGTAACCCCTTGCGGGATTGGCTACATCCAGGGTGTGTGTGGGGTTGTCAGGTCCAATTCAAGAAATCTCTGGGGACTTTGGGGTTGGAGCCAGGAGACTTTGGGGGTGGAGCCAGGAGCAAAGTTGTGACAAGCATGATTGAATTCCAAAGGGAGTTTTGGCCATCACATTTAAAGGGACCACACACCTTTTCAATGCCTTCTCTCCATTGGAAAAAATGAATAGGGGCACCTATTCATTATTCTTTGGGGGCTCACAGAATTGGACCTCCTGAAGTGGGGGGAGGGCCTCCAGACCGGGGGATCCCCTGCCCCAACCTGGGGACTGAGCAACCAACAAAGAGCAGTGTGGATACTGGAGCAAGGAATAAAGGTTACCACAACCCTCCACACCGACCAGCCTCAAAATTAATACACCTTAAGTATCACTCGTAACACTCAGCAGATAAATTATCAAAAATTTCATTGAGTTAATCAAACAATTATAGAAGAACAATATGGTAGAGCCTTAGGTGATTGTGGGTGTGGACTCTTGTTCCTTATTATTCTTCAATAATTGTTTGATTGACTCAATGGAATTTCGATAATTTGTTTACTGAGTGTTATGAGTGATACTTCGGGTGTATTAATTTCGAGGCTGGTTTGTGTGGAGGTTCGTGGTAACCTTTATTCCCTGCCCCACCTGGAGATTGGCAACCCTAGGTGTGTGGCCTAATATGCAAAGGAGCTCCTGCTAGAATTTCACCCCTGCCGATAGATACCCTTTGCATGCTCACATCTTACATCGGAAGGGGGCTCCTTACGGTGATACTAGAACTCGAGGGCAGCTGAGCAAGCCGGCGGGCAGTAGGTTCAGGACGGACAAAAGGAAACACTATTTTGCACAGTATCTAAACATGTGAGCAGTGACTCCCAAAAGTTTCTCCCCTGTCACAAATTTGGTTAGTCTTTAAGGCGCTACGGGACTCTGACTCTTTTCTACTGCTACAGGCACACCAACGTGTAGGGCTTCCAAGCCCCTGGGTCAGATGGGGGTTCTCCTGCCCTGGAGGTTCCCCGATGTGGGCCAGCAGGGGGAACCTCCCCTGATGATGACATCACTTGAGAGTGACATCATCACGCCAGCGACGTCGTGCGTGGCTCCTCCAGGCGTTTCCAGGAAAACTCTATGGTTTCCCTGGATGCTCTAGCAATTTGGAGAGCAAAACTCGACGGTACCTATTGTACTGTAGAGTTTTCCCTCCCAAATTGCTAGAGCATCTGGGGAAACCATAGAGTTTTCCTGGAAACGCCTAGAGCAGCTGCACGCGATGTCGCCGGCGTGATGACATCACTTCCGGCTGACGTCATTGTGTCGCGTGCGCACTTTGCATGTGCGCAAATGTCCCCCGCCAGAGGACTTGGCAATCCTACAACACAGCTACCAATTTTGATCTACTTCATGCAGAGAGTGATTCAAATGTGGAATTTGCTGCCGGAGGGCGGAGTGATGGAATAAACAGTTTTAAAGGGGGATTTAGATAGATGCATGGAGGATGATAAATTCATCAATGACTACTAGCCATGGTGACTGCGGGGAGCTCCACATTCAGAGGCAGTCAACCTCTGAATCCCAGAGCCAGGAGGCTATGTCAGGGGAAGGCAGTCTCCATGCTCTGTAGTTAGACCTCCAGAGGAACTGGTTGGCCACTGTGGGAGACAGGATGCTGGACTAGATGGGCTATTGGTTTGATTCAGCAGGGCTCTTCTTACTTAGAATCATAGAATCCTAGAGTTGGAAGGGACCTCCAGGGTCATCTAGTCCAACCCTTTGCACAATGCAGGAAACCCAAAACACCTCCCCCTAAATTCACAAGATCTTCATTGCTGTCAGATCGCCATCTAGCCTCAGTTTAAAAACCTCCAAGGAAGGGGAGCCCACCACCTCCCAAGGAAGCCTTTCTTATGAAGGTCTCAGCCTCAGTGGTAGATCATCTACTTGGTAAGGAGAAGGTCCCAGGTTCAATCCCTGGCATCTCCAAAAAAGGGTCCAGGCAAACTGGTGTGAAAAACCTCCGCTTGAGACCCTGGAGAGCCGCTGCCAGTCTGAGTAGACAATACTGACTTGATGGACCAAAGGTCTGATTCAGTATAAGGCAGCTTCATATGTTCATATGCGCCCTGTTGTTGGCCCTCCAGAGGAACTAGCTGGCCACTGTGTTTGACAAATTGCTGGTCTGATCCAGCAGGGCTCTTCTTGTGTTCTTATTGAAGAAAAGTGTCTCTGCTTCTGGAATAGGATCCATCCCATTTGACAGAACAAGAGTCAATATCTTGGGTTCGCCATTGCCTGTCTCTACATAGCAACCTTGGACATCCATAACGGTCTCCCATCCTAGTACTAACCAGCTTCTGAGAGCTGATGAAATCAAGCTAGCCTAGTTTAGGTTTTGGTTTGGCCTATCCCTGATTTTGTCCCATAAAAGAGGCTACTAAAATGGCTATTGTTTTGCAACCCCATGGCCACTTAATGGGGCTACGGCCAAGGAAAGACCTGAACCCAACTCTCCTGACACTTCTCTCTCCCTCCTCCCTCCCCTATCGATGAGCCTCCCTCCCTCTCTCCCTCCCTCCCTTCCTTCCTCTCTTTCTTTCTTCCTCCCTCCCTTCCTCCCTCCCTCCCTCTCTTTCTTCCTCCTCCCTCCCTCCCTTCCTTCCCCTCCCTCCCTCTCTTTCTTCCTCCCTCCCTCCCTCCCTTCCTCCCTCTCTTTCTTCCTCCCTCCCTCCCTTCCTCTCTTTCTTCCTCCCTCCCTTCCTCCCTCCCTCCTCTCTTTCTTCCTCCCTCCCTCCCTCCCTTCCTTCCTCCCTCCCTCCCTTCCTCCCTCCCTCCCTTCCTCTCTTCCTCCCTCCCTTCCTCCCTCCCTCCCTCCCTTCCTTCCTCCCTCCCTTCCTCCCTCCCTCTCTTTCTTCCTCCCTCCCTCCCTCCCTCCCTTCCTTCCTTCCTTCCTTCCTTCCTTCCTTCCTTCCTTCCTTCCTTCCTTCCTTCCTTCCCTCCTTCCTTCCTCCCTCCCTCCCCTCCCCTTCCATGTCTTATGGTTCTCAAACATCTGACATTCATGTCTTGCAACTCTCAAACATCAGATGTTTGTTCTGTGTGGCTCTTACGTGAAGCAAGTGTGGCCACCCCTGGGCTATACCATGCCACCTTGCTTCCTGCAACCAGATCCCCCAGCAAGGGACTTCCAGGGCAAGTGAGAAACAGGTGGTTTGCCCTTGCCTTCCTCTGCAGAGCCTTCCTTGGTGGTCTTCCACCCAAATACCCACCCTGAATAGCTTCCAAAATCTGATAGGCTTGGGCTATACCATGCCACCCCTTCCTGCAATCAGATACCCCAGCAAGGAGCTTTCAAGGCAAGTGAGAAGCTGAGGGGGTGGTCTGCCCTTGGCTTCCTCTGCAGAGTCCTCCTTGGTGGTCTCCCATCCAAGTACTGACCCTGCTTAGCTTCCAAGATATGATGAGATCAGGCTATACTATAACTCAGGGGTGGCCAAACATGCTTAATGTAAGAGCCACAAAGAATAAATGCCAGGTGTTTGAGAGCCGCAAGACATGAACATCAGATGGTTGAGAGCTGTAAGGGAGGGAGGGAGGCAAATAGAATGGGGGGAGAGAGAGGGAGAAAGAAAGCAACTTTAACTTTAATTGTGGCTTGGAGAAGTGATTTAAAGAGAGAAATGCCTTCTCCAAGACAGCCAATGGGTGGGGGCTTCAAGAGGCACACAATATGTGTGAAAGAGGCACAGTTTAGCCACCCCTGGTATAACTCATGCCACCTTCCTTCCTGCAACCAGATACCCCCGCAAGGGGCTTTCAAGGGAAGTGAGAAGCAGAGGTGGCTGGCCCTTGCCTTCCTCTGAAGAGCCTTCCTTGGTGATCTTCCACCCAAAGACCCACCCTGCATGGCTTCTGAGATCTAATGAGTTTGGGCTATACCGTGCCACCTTCCTTCCTTCCTTCAACCAGATCCCCCAGCAAGGGGCTTCCAAGGGAAGTGAGAAGCAGAGGCGGCTGGCCCTTGCCTTCCTCTGCAGAGCCTTCCTCTGTGGTCCTCCTCTCCAAGTATTCACCGGAGCCGACCCTGCATAGCTTCTGAGATCTGATGAGAATGGGTTTCCCCCCCCCCATGCCTTCCCTCCTGCTCCCTGCTCCCAGATATGAAAGGCTTGGAGCAGTCAAAATAAATCCTTACTCATTCATGTATTATTAGAGATAGGGGGGGGGGGGTGTGCTATTAACGTTCTGCCCATAGGATGCCGGAGTCCAAAGTGTTCTGGGACTCCCCCCCCCAAAAAAAAACCACACCGTTCCAGGGGATGCCTTGGCTGGTCTTGGACCCCCTCGTTTGCAGGCGGAGTTGTCCCAGGCCTTCCTCTCGGGAAGGGCTTCCCTGCCTTGCAGCGGGGTAATCCCCCCCTAATCGACTTGCCGGTCACGTCAACGGGAGGAAACATCAATCTGGCAGGAGGGCCTGAGAAATCCGTCATGATTAAACAACCGCGAGAAGAAGAGACGGTTCTGCAGCAGGAAGAGCCCAGCAGAAGCAGGGCGGGGGGGGGGGGGGGGGGAATCTTGTCCCTATTAGAGATCAATATAAAAACCCTTTTAGGGGGAAGGGGGTTCCACACCATTTTTTTTTTGCATGGCTGGCATGATTGGAAAAGGGTTCCGTGGATTTCTGGAGGAAAAACTGCTAACCCTGCCTGTGAAACGAAACTTCCCTGTTCAGGGGCAGTATATCTCAGAGTCGAGGTGCAAATCACGATGTGCAGGGAGGCGGGGGTGGGAGCAGGGGTGGGATTCTAGCAGGAGCGCCTTTGCATGTTAGGCCACACACCCCTGATGTAGCCAGTCCTCCGAGAGCTTCCAAAGAAGAGCCTTGGAATTTTCGCAGGAGCTCCTTTGCATATTAGGCCACACACCCCTGATGTAGCCAATCCTCCTGGAGCTTCCAAAGAAGAGCCTTGGAATTTTCGCAGGAGCTCCTTTGCATATTAGGCCACACACCCCTGATGTAGCCAATCCTCCAAGAGCTTCCAAAGAAGAGCCTTGGAATTTTAGCAGGAGCTCCTTTGCATATTAGGCCACACACCCCTGATGTAGCCAATCCTCCTGGAGCTTCCAAAGAAGAGCCTTGGAATTTTCGCAGGAGCTCCTTTGCATATTAGGCCACACACCCCTGATGTAGCCAATCTCCCAAGAGCTTCCAAAGAAGAGCCTTGGAATTTTAGCAGGAGCTCCTTTGCATATTAGGCCACACACCCCTGATGTAGCCAATCCTCCAAGAGCTTCCAAAGAAGAGCCTTGGAATTTTAGCAGGAGCTCCTTTGCATATTAGGCCACACACCCCTGATGTAGCCAATCCTCCTGGAGCTTCCAAAGAAGAGCCTTGGAATTTTAGCAGGAGCTCCTTTGCATATTTGGCCACACACCCCTGATGTAGCCAATCCTCCTGGAGCTTCCAAAGAAGAGCCTTGGAATTTTAGCAGGAGCTCCTTTGCATAATAGGCCACACACCCCTGATGTAGCCAATCCCCCAAGAGCTTCCAAAGAAGAGCCTTGGAATTTTAGCAGGAGCTCCTTTGCATATTAGGCCACACACCCCTGATATAGCCAGTCCTCCAAGAGCTTCCAAAGAAGAGCCTTGGAATTTTAGCAGGAGCTCCTTTGCATAATAGGCCACACACCCCTGATGTAGCCAGTCCTCCAAGAGCTTACAAGACTCCTTTTTGTAAGCTCTTGGAGGATTGGCTCCATCGAGGGGGTGTGGCCTAATATGCAAAGGAGCTCCTGCCAGAATCCCACCCCTGGGTGGGAGGCAAGAGACAGGAGTGCTGCCAAGAGGGGAACCATCGCTATCCTCAACCAAATCCCTGGTGGAACATCTCTGTCTTACAGACCCTGTGGAACCGCATTAGGTCTTGGTGCCCTGCTGTCACGTAGCACAGAGCTCCACCAGGTTGGAGCCAAGGTGGAAAAGCCCTGGCTTTAGCTGAGGACGGCCCGATCACTCCCAGGCCAGGGACCACCGGTGGCTTCTGATCTACCAAGCACGATGCTCTTTGAGGCAGGGGTCGTTGTGTAGAAAAATAGGTGGTGGAGCTCATTAGCATAACTCGTTAGCATATGCTGCCCCCTCCCAGCCAAAAGCAACCCAAAGCAAGAAAGGAGAGCCCCAGGTGAACGAGGCCTGCTTGGGCTGGCTAGAGATCCAGGCCTCACTCACCTGGGGCTCTTCTTGGCCACCCTCCCCCCCAGTCGAAAGGCCAGCAAGCCACCCACCACCCAAATCACAGAAGTGGAAAAAGGACAGTGCGGGCTTCTCCAGGGGTTAATGAGGGCTGCTGGGGACATGGCAAAGCCCCTGGTGGCTGGCTGGCTGCCCACTCTCCTAATCCAGGGATTGTTATGCAGCTGCACCTACTATTCAATGGACAAGGTAGGTGGGGAGGAGGAGGGGGAACCCTCAGGAAGGTTCAGGAGCTGCGCTCCTGTGAGCTCCTGCTGAATCAGAGACCTGCTTCAGGGGGTATACCAGGAGAGGCGGTCCTGAAGATATCCATTCCCCCTGGAGAGAACGGCTGCTCTGGAGGGTGGACTCAATGGTATGGTTCCATTTGGAGGCTCCTCCCCTCCCCAAGCCCCGCCCTCCCCAAGCCCCACCCTCCCCAAGCCCCGCCTCCAAAATATTCAACGATTTCCCAGCCTAGAGCTGGCAGTCTTACTGAGAAGCTGTGTTCTGCTGGCAGGGAGGGGGACACGCATTCTGACCGGCTGTTGTCTCTGCCTCAGCTCCCCCTCAAGGCTACAGTGCAGGGGTGGTCAACGGTAGCTCTCCAGATGTCTTTTGCCTACAACTCCCATCAGCCCCAGCCAGCATGGCCAATGGCTGGGGCTGATGGGAGTTGTAGGAAAAAACATCTGGATGGCTACCGTTGGCCACCCCTGCTATAGTGGTCGTCCACTGGCCTACCTTGCAAGGCTGTTGTATACCCACCCAAGCAAATGAACGTGAAGAGCGTCAACCTCTCCCTAAATGGTGCCATTGTGAACACAAGTGGTGGGCTGCTCAGGAAAGCACTCTGCCCATGGAAAGGCACTTTGGCATAGTGGTTAAGTGTACAGACTCTTACCTGGGACAACCAGGCTTGATTCCCCCACTCCTCCACTTGCAGCTGCTGGAATGGCTTTGGGTCAACTAGGGCAGCTGCTGTGAGAGCTCTCTCAGCCCCACCGACCCCACAGGGTGCCTGTTGTGGGGAGAGGAAACGAAGGAGATTGAGAGCCAGCTTGGCGTAGTGCTTCGGCGTGCAGACTCTTACCTGGGAGAACCGGGCTTGATTCCCCCACTCCTCCACTTGCACCTGCTGGAATGGCCTTGGGTCAGCCACAGCTCTTATAGGAGTTGTCCTTGAAAGGGTAGCTTCTGGCAGAGCTCTCTCAGCCCCACCTACCTCACAGGGTGTCAGTTGTGGGGGAGAAAGGGAAAGGATATTGTGACTGCTCCAAGACTCTGAAATTCAGAGTATGCAGTGCCAGATTAGACCCTGTGGAGGCCCCTCGGCAGTCAAAATCTCAGAAATCTCAAAATCCCTTGCAAATTATCTCAGAGTCAGAGCCCCCGCCCCACGGCCTGTGGCCCCCGCTGCAGCCTGCAGGCCCCTTCTCAAGAGCCCCTTAGACAAAGCTGCGGGGGAGAGGCAGAGAGAGGCAAACTTGGCAACGACGCCAGCAGCAGCCGCGCCAGGCAAGTCGGGTAAAGAGCTGTCTGTCTGTGCAGGGTGGGAGGGCTGTGAGCAAAGGGGAAACTGGGGGGGGAGCCGCCCGGGGCCCCTAAAGGTGTGGGGGCCCGTAGGCCAGTGCCTACTTGCCCTAATTGTTAGTCCAGCCCTGAGAGTATAGGGTGGGATACAAATGCAATTTCGTCATCATCATCATCATCATCTTCTTCTTCTTCTCAGGAAAAAGGAAAGGTCCCCTGTGCAAGCACCAGTCGTTTCCGACGTCACTCTGGGGTGACGTTGCTTTCACGGCAGACTTTTGACGGGGTGGTTTGCCATTGCCATCCCCAGTCATCTACGCTTTCCCCCCAGCAAGCTGGAGACTCATTTGACCAACCTCGGAAGGATGGAAGGCTGAGTCAACCCCGAGCCGGCTACCTGAAAACCCAGCTTCCAAACTCAGGTCGTGAGCAGAGCTTGGGACTGCAGTAGTGCAGCTTTAACACTGCACCACGGGGCTCTTGCTTCTTCTCAGAAGGAAGTTCTAATGGGGGGGGGGTCTAGCAAATTTCTGTGCCCCACACCTGGTGGTCTCCTTTTGGACAGATGAAGCTGCATTTTTGGCTCAGGAATCATCATTGGCTGGAGCTTGCAGGAGATGCTGAGAGCCGACTTCACACATCTTCCAGCAGTTCCATGGAAGGGGGGGAACACCCCATGGATTATGGATGGGGGGGGGGAGTATTAAGCAGGAGGATGGATAAAGAAAGGATTATGCACCAAACTCAGGAGATACATATATAAAAAGCAAGGTATGCGGAGGTTAATGGGGGGAATTATTACATAAAATAACAGGGACCTTTCCCTCCCATGTTCCTAGGCAGGGTTGCCAGTCCCCAGGTGGAAATATCGCAATCCTAAAGTACCACGGGAAGTTCAGCAAAATAGCCAAGAAAAACTGTGGAAAATAACGAAAAACTAGCAAAGCCTCCATATTGCAATATGGAAAAGTGTATTTTGAAACGAATATCCCTCCGTGCGCAATCAATGGCATTTAAATATCCAGTCTGCAAACTGATGAAAGATTTAGCAGAGAACTTAAGGGACCGCTTTGCACCGACTCCTTGAAGCGCTAGCGCTTTCGCCGACTGAGGGACTGACAGAAATGGTCTTAAACATTTAAAGTCGGAAACTGGCCTGTATACATGGAGTTCTAAATTCTGATATATTATCTGCACTGTAAACTCCCTTATGTAGATTTTTGTAGAGAAGAAGAAGAAGAAGACAATGACAACAATGACTGCATTGGATTTATATTCCACCCTCTACCCTGAATCTTAGAGTCTCAAAGTGGCTCACAATTTCCTTTTCCTTCCTCCCCAACAACAGACACCCTGTGAGGCTGAGAGAGCTCTCACAGATGTGGGAGATGTAGGTGGGGCTAAGAGAGCGCTCACAGATGCTGCCCTTTCAAGGACAACTCCTACAAGAGCTATGGCTGATCCAAGGCCGTTCCAGCAGATGCAAGCGGAGGAGCGGTGAATCAAACCCAGTTCTCCCAGATAAGAGTTCGCACACTTAAGCAAGACACCAAACTGGGTAGGGCTGAGAGCTCTGACAGCAGCGGTCCTTTCAAGGAGAACTCTGCGAGAGCTATGGCTGACCCAAGGCCATTCCAGCAGCTGCAAGTGGAGGAGTGGGGAATCAAACCTGGTTCTCCCAGATAAGAGTCTGCCCTTTCAAGGACAACCTCTGCCAGAGCTATGGCTGACCCAAGGCCATTCCAGCAGCTGCAAGTGGAGGAGTGGGGAATCAAACCCGGTTCTCCCAGATAAGAGTCTGCCCTTTCGAGGACAACCTCTGCCAGAGCTACGGCTGACCCAAGGCCATTCCAGCAGCTGCAAGTGGAGGAGTGGGGGATCTAACCCAGTTCTCCCAGATAAAAGTCTGTTCTTTCAAGGACAACCTCTGCCAGAGCTATAGCTGACCCAAGGCCATTCCGGCAGCTGCAAGTGGAGGAGTGGGGAATCAAACTCGGTTCTCCCAGATAAGAGTCTGCCCTTTCAAGGACAACCTCCGCCAGAGCTATGGCTGACCCAAGGCCATCCCAGCAGCTGCAAGTGGAGGAGTGCGGAATCTAACCCGGTTCTCCCAGATAAGAGTCTGCCCTTTCAAGGACAACCTCTGCCAGAGCTATGGCTGACCCAAGGCCATCCCAGCAGCTGCAAGTGGAGGAGTGGGGAATGTAACCCGGTTCTCCCAGGTAAGAGTCTGCGCACTTCGCCACTACACCAAACTGGCTCAAGTGGTGGCAGCGATGATATAACAAGCTTGCAAAGCAGGGAGAGGCTCGACTCAATTTTTCCCAGCATGGAATTCATAAGCAGACGAGGTGTAAAAAAGAAGAAGAAGCAGCAATGCCCGGGGGAGGTTCTTTCTTACACACACACACACACACACACACACACACCTGCTGTTCAGTGGCAGATTGGGACTTGTTACTAGGACATGCAGCGTATCAGATTTGGATTTTGTTGGCAGAAAATTACACACGCAGCATGGCAGCTCTTCTGCAAAGCGGCGGGCTGCACACCTGCGCATGAGTGCGAGTGCCACTCCTGTTGCGAGACCGGCAGGCCTGGCCCCCTGCTATGGACTCGCTAACTCAGGTATACAAGAGCCTCACAGCAGCCCAACAGCGGGCAGGCAGGATCAGACCAAGGGCTCTACAACCCTGCGTTCGGTTTCCGACGAAAAGCAGGTGGAGGGTGACAACAAGCAGAAACACCCTCCCCTCTCTTTCGAGCAGGGGTGGCCAGACTGCAGCTCTTTCAGACATGTTGTGTGGCTCCCACCATCCCGTCAGGCACCTTGGAGGACGTTCCACCCTGCATTTGAGCTTCTTGGACCTAACCCTTGCTGTGAATTTGTCTAATTCATTTATTTGCTTTATCTGTAAGAACATAAGACCATAAAAGAAGCCATGTTGCATAAGGCCAGAGGCCCATCCAGTCCAACACTGTGTGTCACATAAGAACATAAGAGAAGCCCAGTTGGATCAGGCCAATGGCCCCTCCAGTCCAACACTGTGTGTCACATAAGAACATAAGAGAAGCCCTGTTGGATCAGGCCAATGCCCCATCCAGTCCAACACTGTGTGTCACATAAGAGAAGCCCTGTTGGATCAGGCCAATGGCCCATCCAGTCCAACACTCTGGGTCACATAAGAGAAGCCCTGTTGGATCAGGCCAGTGGCCCACCCAGTCCAACACTCTGAGTCACATAAGAACATAAGAGAAGCCATGTTGGATCAGGCCAATGGCCCATCCAGTCCAACACTCTGTGTCACATAAAAACATAAGAGAAGCCATGTTGGATCAGGCCAATGGCCCATCCAGTCCAACACCCTGTGTCACATAAGAACATAAGAGAAGCCCTGTTGGATCAGGCCAATGGCCCATCCAGTCCGTGTCACATAAGAGAAGCCATGTTGGATCAGGCCAATGGCCCATCCATTCCAACACTCTGTGTCACATAAGAACATAAGAGAAGCCATGTTGGATCAGGCCAATGGCCCATCCAGTCCAGCACTCTGTGTCACATAAGAACATAAGAGAAGCCCTGTTGGATCAGGCCAATGGCCCATCCATTCCAACACTCTGTGTAACATAAGAACATAAGAGAAGCCCTGTTGGATCAGGCCAATGGCCCATCCAGTCCAACACTCTGTGTCACATAAGAACATAAGAGAAGCCAAGTTAAATCAGGCCAATGGCCCATCCAGTCCAGCACTCTGTGTCACATGAGAACATAAGAGAAGCCATGTTGGATCAGGCCAATGACCCATCCAGTCCAACACTCTGTGTCACAAAAGAACATAAGAGAAGCCATGTTGGATCAGACCAATGGCCCATCCAGTCCAACACTCTGTGTCACATAAGAACATAAGAGAAGCCATGTTGGATCAGGCCAATGGCCCATCCAGTCCAACACTCTGTATCACATAAGAACAGAAGAGAAGCCATGTTGGATCAGGCCAATGGCCCATCCAGTCCAACACTCTGTGTCACATAAGAACATAAGAGAAGCCATGTTGGATCAGGCCAATGGCCCATCCAGTCCAGCATTCTGCGTCACATAAGAACATAAGAGAAGCCATGTTGGATCAGGCCAATGGCCCATCCAGTCCAACACTCTGCGTCACATAAGAACATAAGAGAAGCCATGTTGGATCAGGCCAGAGGCCCATCCAGTCCAACACTCTGTGTCACATAAGAACATAAGAGAAGCCATGTTGGATCAGGCCAATGGCCCATCCAATCCAGCACTCTGTGTCACATAAGAACATAAGAGAATCCATGTTGGATCAGGCCAATGGCCCATCCAGTCCAACACTCTGTGTCACATAAGAGAATCCATGTTGGATCAGGCCAGTGGCCCATCCAGTCCAACACTCTGTGTCACACAGTGGCCAAAGCCCAGGTGGTATCAGGAGGTCGGTCAGCAGGGCAAGACTCCAGAAGCCCTCCCACAGTTGCTTCCCAAGCACTAAAAACACAGAGCATCACTGCCCCAGACAGAGTGTTCCATCTATAACTTTTGGCTAAGAGAACATAAGAGAAGCCATGTTGGATCAGGCCAATGGTCCATCCAGTCCAACACTCTGTGTCACACAGTGGCCAAAAAACCCAGGGGCCATCAGGAGGTCCATCAGTGGGGCCAGGACATTAGAAGCCAATGGCCCATCCAGTCCAACACTCTGTGTCACATAAGAACATAAGAGAAGCCATGTTGGATCAGGCCAGTGGCCCATCCAGTCCAACACTCTGAGTCACAAAGTGGCCAAAAAAACTCAGGTGCCATCAGGAGGTCCACCAGTGGGGCCAGGACACTAGAAGCCCTTCCACTGTGCCCGCCCCCCCAGGCATCAAGAATGCAGAGCATCACTGCCCCAGACAGAGAGTTCCAACGATAAGCTGTGACTAATAGCCACTGATGGACCTCTGCTCCAGATGTTTACCCAAGCCATGGATGGCCCTCTGCTCCATAGGCTTATCCATAAGTACCCCACCCTTCTCCCCAAAGGGGAGACGTATTTCTCCTCTCCTCCATTTTCTCCTCACCACAACCCTGTGAGAGCAGACTGCCACTTGGAGCATGGGCTCCCCAAATCTTGGTTTGACTCAATGACATTGCACTGGCTCTCTCTTTGGTTACCCCTCAGGTCTGCCCTGATCTAAATAGCCCAGGCTAGCCCAGCCTCATCAGAACTTTGACACTAAGCAGGGTCAGCCCTGGTCAGTTCTTGGATGGGAGACCACCCAGGAAGCCCAGGGTCGCTCTGCAGAGGCAGGCAATGGTAAACCACCTCCGAACTTCTCTAGCCTTGAAAACCCTACAGCAGGAGTGTCAAACATGCAGCCCGGGGTCCAAATCAGGCCCTCGGACAGCTCCTATCAGACCCCCAAGCAATCCGCTGTCATCTGCTTCCTTCTCCCTTTCTCTCACTTCCTTCTGCATCACAGCTTGCTTCGCAAGGCTTGCTCAATCGCACAGCAGAGCTACAGAGTGAAGTCTATTTTCTCCATTGCCTGAGGCTCCTCCCTTGGGGAGGAAGGGGGGGGGAGGAATAGCTTGCTTTGCCAGGCTCTCTCAATTGGACAGCAAAGCTACTGAGCCAAGCCTCTTGTCCCTCTATTGGCTGAGGCTCATCTCCCTCCCGGCCCCCTGAGGAAGGAAGGAAAGAGCCAGAACTTCCTTTCCTGGATCCCATGGGAGAGATACAAAGAAAGCACCTTTAAGACCATCGAGTGCTAATGTTTTAAGCATGTTTTATTTTTTAAAAATAATCTTTAATTGTGTTGGTCTGTGTCCTTTATAAAGTTTCTATCCCTGCTACCTAATCTTAAATAGATACACATACGGCCCAGCCCGACAAGGTCTCATTTATGTCAGATTCGGCCCTCATAGCAAATGAATTCGAATCCCCTATAGGGTCTCCATACAGCAGTTGTGACTTGACTGTCGTTTCCTCAGTCATCACCACACCAGTGTCTAAGCTAGTGGCCACGATCCCAGTTTATGGCAGAGCATTCCACAAGCACATGAGACGCGATGGTAATTTTTTTAAAAATAAAAGAAATGGCAAGTTCTCCTTCATGAACGTGTCCGCCTCTGTCTCACAGATGGCTTTTTGCGTAATTTATTATCAGCCACACCGAGACTTTGAGATGTTCGGCTAAGACTGTCATAAAAACTGAGTCTTGTTCAGATACATTTGTCCCTAGAGTCGGGGGAAGAGTCTGATCGTTGCTGGGGGGTGGGTGGGAATGAAGACTTTAATGGGTCTTTGACTATTTCAATTACCTAGAGATTCGCCCACCGGCACAGCTGGGAGGTTGGAAATGAAAGAGGGAGACGGCAAGACGTGCACAAGCGAGTCATGGAATTACAGCAGAGAAGAGAGGTTCTGCTAGAATGTGAGCCAGATCACCAGGAGTGTGTGCTGCAGGGTGGCGGAAGGAAGGAAAAGACCAAGCGACAAACCCAGCATGGCTTCTGTGTCCCCTAGTCTGTGCTGTAGAGTGGTAGAGTGCCCAATATAGAAGACTTGGGTTCAAATCTCTGCTTTGATGTGGAAGCATGCAGGGAGCCAATCACCCTCTTGCAGCCTAGCCTACCTCGATGGGATGTTGTGAGGGCAGGGCAGGTGAAAGCTATCCCAGGCTCTTCCGCGGAAGATTATAGCCGAGGGGTGGCCAAACTTGCTAAACATAAGAGCCACAGAATAAATGTCAGATGTTTGAGAACCGCAAGACATGGACAGAGAGAGAGGTAGAAAGAAAGCAACTTTAACTTGAAATGCATTCTCCAAGCTGCTGGCTGGCTTGGCTTGGAGAAGTAATCTAAAGAGACAAATGCCTTCTTCAAGGCAGCTGACAGGGTGGTGGGGCTTCAAGAGCCATACAATACGCTTGGGCTTTAAAAAAAAAAAAACAAAACCACCCAGTTTAGATTTCTCACCACTGCATAATGAAAAATACCATCTCTGGAAGTCAAAGCCCGTCTTCCGGTGGCAAGTTGACACCTGTCATGTTCACAGACGTGCCAACGCGGATGGTACACCGCTAGAATTAGCCGGGACCCTCTGATTCATGCTCTATTTCCGACGTGGCCTCCGGTGTTCAACATGATCTCGCCCTCCTCCTCCTTCCCATCCCCGTGCGATGCAAGCCGTATGGCACATGCGCCACCCAGCACTACCAAGACTCTGAACATGACCCCCAGCCCCAAATTTCTCCAGACATCACACACTCTCTCTCCCCACCCGGGCAGCTCTGCAACCACAAAACATGGACTTCAGCTTTTTCGGATGGGGGCGTGGGGAATGTGTTTGGATTATAACAGTAGGCTTTAAAAGAGCACAGAAGAGAGAGCCCACCTTTGTGTTCCTGCCAGGGTACTGGCAGCCACAGGCGTAGATTCCAGAGATTCGCCCACCCGGGGACTATAGCGGGCGGGGGGGTGGTAAACCTTGCTTAGCATAAGAGCCACATACAGGAAAGGTCAGATGTTTGAGAGCTGCAAGGCATGAACAGTGAATGTTTGAGAAAAGGAAGGAAGGAAGGAAGGAAGGAAGGAAGGAAGGAAGGAAGGAAGGAAGGTCTCAAAACCTTCTTACAATCCCTGGGCCAAAGGAGGCCCGTCTGAAAGTGACCAGAGACAGGGCCTTCTCGATTGCAGCTCCCTGTTGGTGGAATCAGCTCCCGGAGGAGGTGAGGGCCTTGCGGAACCTTGAACAGTTCCGCAGGGCCTGCAAAACAGCCCTCTTCCGGTTGGCATATAATTAATTGTTATCGGAATGCCTGAACATTCAAATCTCGAACATCAGATTATTCAATACTGGAATATTGAAGAATTGATTTAAGGAAGGTAGCATAGTACATACTGAAGTGAGTTTTACGTGCTTTTATGTATTTTATAAGTATTTTATCTATTTTATTGTATAATTATAATTATTAATGTATTTTGAATTGATTTTGTTAGCTTATTGTGTTGTGAGGGTATTGTGTCGGTGGGGTAGGGCGGGATACAAATCGAATAAAATAAAAAATAAAAAAGGAAGGAAGGAAGGAAGGAAGGAAGGAAGGAAGGAAGGAAGGAAGGAAGGAAGGAAGGAAGGAAGGAAGGAAGGAAGGAAAACAGACGAGGGAGGGAGAGGCAGAATGAAAGCAACTTTAACTTTAAATGCCTTCTCCAAGCCGCCGTCTGGCTTGCCTTGGAGAAGTAATTTTAAGAGAGAAATGCCTTCTCCAAGCCAACTGACAGGGTAGTGGGGGATTCAAGAGCCACACAATGTGTGTGAAAGAGCTACATGTGGCTCCTGAACCACAGTTTGGCCACCCCTGAATTGCCAGACATGTGCCTGGTGAATTTCATTTCTGATTCTGGGCGCTGTCTCCTGCCCTTGATGGGCAATAACTTTATTATGATCTTTTAAATTATTTTTAAAAAGCATCAACAGCTGCTATACTAGGTGCACCACTGCCCAACAGCCAACACACAAAGCTGCCTTCTAATGAAACAGACCCTTGGTCTATTAAAGTCAGTACTGTCTACTCACACTGGCAGCAGCTCTCCAGGGTCTCAGGCAGAGGTCTTTCCTATCACTTACTGCCTAGTAACTGGAGATGTCAGGGATCAAACCTGGGACCTTCTGCATGCTAAGAAGGTGCTCTACCACTGAGCTACAGCCCCACTTCATGGCTCTCCGAAGTCTCAGACTGAGGTCTTTCTCCTCACCTCCTGCCTGGTCCTTTTACCCTGGAGATTGAACCTGGGACCTTCTGCATGCTGAGCAGATGCTCTACCACTGTGCTACAGCCCCACTTCATGGCTCTCCAGGGTCTCAGGCTGAGGTCTTTCCCATCACCTCCTGCCTGGTTCTTTGAACTAGAGATGCCGGGGATCAAACCTGGGACCTTCTGCATGCTAAGAAGGTACTCTATCACTGAGCTACAGCCCCACTTTATGGCTCTCCAAAGTCTCAGACTGAGGTCTTTCTCATCACCTCCTGCCTGGTCCTTTTACCCTGGAGATGCCAGGGATTGAACCTGGGACCTTCTGCATGCCAAGCAGAGGCTCTATCACTGAACTACAGCCCCACTTCATGGTTTTCCTGTGTCTCAGGCTGAGGTCTTTCCCATCCCCTTCTCCCTGGTCCTTTTAACTGGAGATGATGGGGATTGAACCTGGGACCTTTGGCTTGCTGAGTAGATGCTCTACCACTGAGCTACAGCCCCACCCCATGGCTCTCCAGGGTTTCAAGGGTCTTTCCCATCACCTCCTGCCGGGCCCTTTCTAACTGGAGATGCCAGGGATTGAACCTGGGACCTTCTGCATGCCAAGCAGAGGCTCTGCCACTGAGCTACATCCCCACTCCATGGCTTTCCAGGGTCTTAAGTAGAGGTCTTTCCCATCACCTCCTGCCTGGTCCTTTTAACTGGAGACACCGGGGATTGAACCTGGGACTTTCTGCATGCAAAGCAGAGGATCTTCCACTGAGCCACAGTCCCTTCCCATGATTCACATGCTCTCTCCTGCCCCTTTCCTCCTGGCACCAAATGCTTGCCTGGACAAAAAGAAAAAGGCTTGACTGCTCTCCTAGCAGACTTAGAGCCTTCAAAACCCATTCACTTCAAGGGATTTAGAAGAGTGAAATCTGTGTTAGGATTGCACTGTATGAATTCATGCCCACTCTGCCCTTCTTCCAAGAGAGCTTGTTGCAAAGTAAATTAGGTTATGCCCTTTTATCCTCACAACGAGCCTGCAAAGCGGACCTGTGCCATCATTCCCCATGTCACAGCTCGACAGACTTCTACACTGACACCCTCACTGCTTTCAGTTTAAGACGGGAGCACTGAGGATGTTCTGTTTGAGTCCCCCCCATGCAAAAATTGCAGGGCCGATGCGGAGACATTTACATTGCTTTGTCTGCGTAGAATTCTACCCTGACACCTCCATACCTCATCCAAACCACACCCTTCCAAGTCCCTTTTTGATTCTAATCCATACTTCATGCTCAGATCTTCAAGACAAATGGCAGGCAGCTGATAAAACAGGCGAGGTTATGGGGAGGGGTGCACTGAAACTGTGCACTGAAGCAAGTGAAGTATCTCCACAGGGCTTTGATTCCCTTCCCCCCCACAACCCCACTACGAGCACACACACAGAGGAACCGCTTTTTCCAAGAGACCTGACTTTAAAAAAAAAACAACCACCACCTAATGCAAACTACACCCCCTTCCAACAAGTTGTATCACCTTCAGTAAAGCTGAGAGGGCTGTTAGTGGAGAGAGGGGAAATACTGAGAGAGGAGGAAACAAAATTGTGGCACGCCTTGAGATGCATGAGAGATCTCCCAGATTCAGTGGTGCTCCTAAAGTCAGGGGTGGCCACATGGGGCTATTTCACACATATTGTGTGGCTCTTGAAGTCCCCACCATTCCCCACCACCACTTGAAGTCCCCACCACTTGGAGAAGGCATTTGTCTCTTGAAATCACTTTTCCATACCAAGCCAGCTGGTGGCTTGGAGAATGCATTTAAAGTTGCTTTCCCCCACCTCTCCCTCCCCATCTCTTTTCCTTCCTTCCTTCCTTCCTTCCTTCCTTCCTTCCTTCCTTCCTTCCTTCCTTCCTTCCTTCCTTCCTTCCTCCCTCCCTCCTTCCTTTTCCTTCCTTTCTCCCTCCCTTTTCCTTCCTTCCTTCCTCCTTTTTTTCTTCCTTCCTACCTCCTTCCTTCCTCCCTCCCTCCTTCCTTCTCCTCCCTCCCTTTTCCTTCCTTCCTTCCTTCCTTCCTTCCTTCCTTCCTTCCTTCCTTCCTTCCTTTTACCTACCTACCTTCCCTTCTTCCTTCCTTCCTTCTTCTTTCCTTCCTTGTGGTTCTCAAACATCTGACGTTTATTCTATGTGGCTCTTACATTAAGCAAATTTGTCCACCCCTGAATAAAATTCTCTCCCCCCCCCCTCCCCTTTCTTTTTCTTTTGCCTCCTTTGGAAAGATTTTTCTTAAGGTGTCAGACGAAAAGCCCTCTCCAACTTGGGGAAATCAAATGTTTTGCAGATACAAACCGGGTGGTATCAAAAAGCACGCCCTGGGGCATTTTGGTGAGGCCTATTAAAAGCTTCCCCCACGTTTTGGTGGGGTCACACTGCTCAATTCCTGGAAAACTGCACAGAATATATTCTTCCCAACGGCGTGCTTCATAAAGTTGAAAAAGGGGTAGGCATTCGGTAGGGGAGCGGAAAGAACCCCCGTAATACTCTGCAATGCTCTTACACTCTGGGAGTGAGGATTGGCAATTCCCAAATTTTAAAAATTTGGTATCATCATTATACAAAAGGATTCGACACCAATCTCCCCTCTAAGCTGCAGAATCTCGTGAGCAAAAATTCTACTTTGTGAGCTCCTGGCACCAAAGTTGTGAGCTGCTGCAATCAATCCGTGTGCTCTGGGGTCATCCTTCCTGAGCGAAGACCAAAATGGGTGAGCCGGAGGCTCAAAATCCGTGAGCTGGCTCACGCTAACTCAGCTTAGAGGGAACATTGCTCAACACCAACGCTGGATCCAGTTCTCAGCCGATTCCTATTTAAAAACAACCTCTGGGGTTCGCCTTCCAATTCACTGGGACGATCCGCAACACCATTTCTGAGGGTGAATCATCCTCAAACCGAAGGATTGACTTGGGGAAGATGGCAAATCAGGCACCTTGGAGATCTTCTGTTCCTTCCAAAGCGGGGGGGGGGGGGGGGAGGTGGTGTCTATAGCAACTGTCCTGACCAGATGAGAGATCTGCTCAATCCACCAAGGGAACGGTCGGCAAGAGGCACAGTCGCAGGGTGTAACTTTCCCCCTCTGTTTCAGGGGGGAGGCTCTTTTGGCAGCCCTGAATGGTTTCATTTAAAAAAAACAACAACCACCACCAGGGTGGAGAATTAATTCTGCCTCTCTGTATTTATCGATCAGGTCTCTGCAAGGCTTTCAATGGCAGATCTCTCCAGCGGTTGAAGTTGGTCTCTTTCCCAAGGGAACCAACATGGCCCAGATTCCTGGAGGGGGGGGGGGGTGTGAAAAAAAAAACGCCTCCAGGAGGCAAAGGCGGGAGCCTCCCCCCCCCCTTCCCTCTCCCGCCCCGTCCCCGGCAGTGTCGAGTGGCATCGCTTCGCTGGAGTGAACACGGGCTGACTCGGCTTGGGGATCCAACCGGTCAACGCGAGGCTCCAGCGGCGACTCAGAGCACACCAGAGCGGCGCAAGGGAGCCAGGGTGAGAAGCCATGGCGAGGGGGGGGGAGCGAAGAGGGATAGAGCGCGAGCAGGTCCACATGGCACCAGCCGCAAGCGACCCTTCTGATCCGGATGGAGAGGGGAGCTCACCGAATCTGAACGCAGCACGGTGTGTATCCAAACAAGAAGGGAGGGGGGACACGACAGAGGAAGACCACCCAGCCCCACGACCCTGTACCCCACGAGGAGAGAAAGGGGCTTCGCCCTACCTTTCACTGCGCCCCTTGGAGACCTTCTCGTGCCTTGTTGTGGCGAAGCCCCAGGGGTCACTTCCCAGCCATGGTCTCTCTGCCCAGCTGGGCTCGGGGCTGGGGAAGGCTGGAGATGCAGCTGGGAAGGGCGATTAGCGTCCTGGGAGGGGGGGAGAGAAGAGCTCAAGAGCCCCTGGATGCTGCTCGAGTCGGAAGGCAGACAGCTCCCAGCAGCCGCCCTCCCCTCCTTCCAGCCGGAGACAGAGAGCTCGCCGCTGATGGGAGAGGGAGGGGTCCAAAGGAGAGGAGAGGTGGAGCTTACAGAGGGTGGGAGGGAGAGGGAAAGGAAAGGGGAGGTCCGGGCAGAGAGAAATGGGCTCGCGGAACCCACAGAAAGAAGCAGCTGGGAGGTGGGGGGGGGGGGGAGGAAGGCTCAAGCTCTTGAGAGCCAGTTTGGTGTGGTGGTTCAGTGCACGGACTCTTATCTAGGAGAACCGGGTTGGATTCCCCACTTCTCCGCTTGCAGCTGCTGGAATGGCCTTGGGTCAGCCAGAACTCTGGCAGAGGTTGTCCTTGAAAGGGCAGCTGCTGTGAGAGCCCTCTCAGCCCCACCCACCTCACAGGGTGTCTGTTGTGGGGGAGGAAGGGAAAGGAGATTGTAGGCCGCTCTGAGCCTCTGAAATTCAGAGTGGAGGGCGGGATATAAATCCAATATCATCATTATCATCATCTTCTTCTTTTTCTTCTTCTTCTTTTTCCACTGAGTCAACTAAATAAAAGGGGGTCTTCCAGTGGCGGACTGGCTAGGGTGTCAGCTTGCCCAATGGCACGTGGGCCCTGAAGGCTGCTGATGAAGCGGGCCCCCTTAAACTTCAGACCAGGGGTTGCCTACGGTAGCTCTCCAGATGTTTTTTGCCTACAACTCCCATCAGCCCCAGCCATTGGCCATGCTAGCTGGGGCTGATGGGAGTTGTAGGCAAAAAACATCTGGAGAACTACCGTTGGCCACCCCTGCTTTAGACAATATGTTAAAAATGTGAATGACCAGGGGTTGAGCAGCTTGAAAATATGATAGAAATCCCAATATTATTACTGTAATGCAGCTAAAATTGATGTTGTGTTTAGGGTTGCCAGCCTCCAGGTGGGGCCTGGGGATCTCCCGCTTTTCCAACCGATCTCCAGCTGGCAGAGATCAGCTCCCCTGGAGAAAATGCAATCTTTATTTACATTTAGTATTTACGGTATACTGCCAGTGATATGTACAATATATGTAATTACTAAAAAATATATACATTCATTCACAAAACTTTTAATTGTACCTTTTTCCCACTTATGTATTTTTTGAAAATTTTATTTATTTCTTAGACAAATGAAATGATAGCCTTATAGTTTGAGGTGGGCCCCTCTACGTCTCCTGACGACCAATATTTTTAGACCCGGTCTGCCACTGGGGTCTTCATCAGCCTGGCGAATGTTTCTCGGGGCGAATGTAAGGCACATTACAGAAAGCAGTCTCTGCCCCGGACTGTATACAGGTTTGCTGCCCACACCTTCTTCCCCCCACCCCACCCCGCGCTCCTACCAGGCCTTCGTGAGGGTCAACCTCATCCGTCTGCATGAGTAGACCCCCTGCGGGAATTCAGCACCGGCTGTCGTTGGACAGCTCTCTCGAGTTGCTTTCAGCACCCAGAAGCGGGACAGCTCCGAGGGTAGCCGCTATGCTCCGTGGCGCCGGGAAGAGCCTCAGTCGTTTCAGCACCACGGGAGACTGGACAGCGCCCCAGAGAGATGACATAAAAACATAACATCAGAGAAGCCATGTTGGATCAGGCCAGTGGCCCATCCAGTCCAACACTCTGTGTCACACAGTAGCCAAAAACCAAGTGCCATCAGGAGGTCCATCAGTGGGGCCAGGACACCAAAAGCCCTCCCAGTGTGCCCCCCAAGCACCAAAAATACAAAGCATCACTGCCCCAGTCATATAAACATCAGAGAAGCCATGTTGGGTCAGACCAATGGCTGATCCAGTGCAACACTCTGTGTCACACAGTGACCAAAACACCAAGTGCCATCAGAAGGTCCATCAGTGGGGCCAGGGCACTAGAAATCTTCCCACTGTTGCCCCTCCCAAGCACCAAGAATACAGAGCATCACTGCCCAAGACAGAGAGTTCCAACAATACGCTGTGGCTAATAGCCACGGATGGACCTCTGCTCCAGATGCTTATCCAATCCCCTCTTGAAGCTGGCTATGCCTGTAGCCACCACCATGATTCAATGCAACGTTGCCCTTCCTTGTGGTTGACCCCGATATGAAGGTATGGCGGGGGGAAGGAGGAAATGAGCCAGTGCTCAGCTCTTGAGGCCCTTTATTTATTTATTTATTTATTTAGAATTTATATCCCGCCCTTCCCACAAGTGGCTCAGGGCGGCTTCCAACAATAAATCCGACACAAAAATTAAACAATATTTAAACATGTAAGGAATTAAACATTTAAAAACAGATAAAACCTTAAAAATTAATAAATATTCCAAATATATAAAAAGAAATCTGGCAAGTTGCATTAAATTCTCAAGCTAGGTGTAAGCTAGCCGGAAGAGGGTCGTCTTACAGGCCCTGTGGAACTGAACAAGGTCCCGCAGGGCCCCCACCTCCTCCGGCAGCTGATTCCACCATGTAGGGGCCATAACAGAGAAGGCCCTTTCTCTGGTGGATTTCAAGCGGGCTTCTTTTGGCCCAGGGATAGTAAGGAGATTTTGTGTTCCCGACTTCAGTACTCTTTGGGGAACATGTGGGGAAAGACGGTCCTTCGGGTAGACAGGTCCCAAGCCATATAGGGCTTTAAAGGTGATAACCAGCACCTTGTACCGGACTCGGTATATCACTGGGAGCCAGTGCAGGGTCCGGAGACCCGGCTGAATGTGTCCCCACTTTGGGAGACCCAGTAACAGCCGGGCCGCGGCATTCTGCACCAGCTGCAATTTCCGAGTTCGGGACAGGGGCAGCCCCATGTAGAGGGCATTACAGTAGTCCAACCTCGAGGTGACCATAGCATGGATCACTGTTGCTAGGTCGTCGCGCTCCAGGAAGGGGGCCAACTGCCTCGCCCGCCTAAGGTGAAAAAACGCGGACTTGGCAGCGGCTGCTATCTGAGCCTCCATCTTTTATGCCCTGGGGTCAGGAAGGAATTTTCCTTCAGGCCAGATTGGCCCAGCGATCCTGGAGGCAACACCAGGGGAAGGCTTCAGTTGTTGACTGTTCAGAATAACTGGTTTACCACTGGTGTGAGAAAGGATGCTGGACTAGATGGACCACTGGTCTGATCCAGCAGGGCTCTTCTGATGTTCTTATGAAGGCCTCAACCTCTATGCACTGTTGCTGGCTGTTTAGAGCAGAGGTTCCCAACCTGTGGGTCAAGGACCAGTACTGGTCTGTGGCCTGTTAGCAACCGGGCCATGAGTTGTATAATTATTTCATTATATATTGCAATGTAATAATAGAAATAAAGTGCACAATTGTATTATCCTGAAACTATTCCCTTCCACCCCACCCCACCCCGGTCCGTGAAGACTTGTCCCTGGTGCCAAAAAGGTTGGTGACCGCTGGTCTAGAGGAATTGGTTGGCCACTGTATAAAACAGGATATGGGACTACATGGACCACAAGTCTAATCCAGCAGGGCTTTTCTTGTGTTCTTCTAAGAGGAAAGCCTCAGCCTCTATGCCCTGTTGTTCTCTGTCCAGAGGAATTGGTTGGCCACTGTGTGAGACTGGATGCTGGGCTAGATGGACCACTGGTCTGATCCAGCAGGGTTCTTCTGATGTTCTTATGAAGGCCTCAGTCTTTCTGCCCTGTCATTGGCCCTCCAGAGGAGCTGTTTGGCCCCTGTGTGAGACAGGATGCTGGACTAGATGGACCACTGGTCTGATCCAGCAGGGCTCTTCTGATGTTCTAAAAAAGTCTTTTTGCCTTCCTCTGGGTATAGAGCAGGAGTCACTGGGGTGTCAGAATGATGTAGTTGTGAATTCCCAGCATTCTGCAGGTGGCTGGACTAGAGGACCCTCGGGGTCCCTTCTAGCATTATGTTTCTCTGTGGATTTTGGTTTTAGCCTCTCCATCAGCCTCACTGAAATTCAGTTGACCAGCATTTTAGAGTGAAAAAGTTAAGAGTATTTCCACACAGTTACTCAAAATGTTCATTTAGAAAAAGGAAAGAACAAAGTGTCAAAAACAAGATTTAATTTGGCCTGGTAGCTGACATGGACAGTTGCATAGGAACTCGGAAAGGTTCAAGACTTGGTTTTGCCATGAATTGAATAGCTTTGGTAGTGAGGGAGGGGGAAAATAACATATGGAGTGTGCGCACACACACACACAGCAGGAACTCATTTGCTATTAGGCCACACCCTCTGATATCACCATTGTTTTGTGCGGGGGGTTGTGGAAAAGGCCCAGCAGGAACTCATTTGCATATGAGACCACACCCTCTGATGCCGAGCCAACTGGAACAGCTTGCTTTGCCAGGCTTGCTCAATTGTGCAGAAGCTACAGAGCAAAGTCTCTATTTTCTCCATTGGCTGAGGCTCCTTCCTTGGGGAGGGATACTTGCTTTGCCAGGCTCTCTCAGTTGCACAGCAGAGCTACTGAGCCAAGCCTCTCTTCCTTCTATTGGCTGAGGCTCTTCCTCCTCCTGGTCCCCTGGGGAAGGAAGGAAAGAGCCAGAGCTTCCTTTGCCCAGTTCCCTGAACCCCCTGGGAGAAATACAAAGAAAGCACCTTTTAAGACCAACAAGTGCTAATGTTTTAAGCATGGTTTAAGTTTTTTAAAAATATACATGTATGTGTTTGTGCCCTTTATAAAGTTTACATCTCTGCTACCTAATCTTAAATGGGTATGCACCTAACCCAGCATGGCCCAGCCTAACAAGGTCTCATTTATGTCAGATCTGGCCCTCATAACAAATGAGTTCGACACCCCTGTCAGGTAAGTCACCAGATTTTTTTTTTTTTTTTAAAGAGTAAGACTCATCTGCTTCCAGGTTATATACCCAATTTTTTTATTCAAATGCAAGCCCTCCCCAAATAATTTAAGATTGCAAGGTGGGGGGCTTGCTCAGAACCTCACCTAGGGAAACAGGGTTGATGGACAACATCCAGCAGGTTTCCTTGGAGGGAGGAGCCCCAAGCTTTTTTGTGTAGCAGGAACTCCTTTGCATATTAGGCCGCACCCCCTGATGTAGCCAATCCTCCGAGAGCTTACAGCAGGCCCTGTAATAAGAGCCCTGGAAGCTCTTGGAGGATTGGCTACATCAGGGGTGTGTGGCCTAATATGCAAAGGAGTTCCTGCTACAAAAGCAAGCCCTGGTCATTGCTCTATGAAGAGTTACAAGTTTCTTTTCCCTTGGCTACGCGTGGCATTTAATATGCACCATCAAACGGCAGGTAGCATTTCCACCTACCATGTTTCACCTGCATGAAGATTCAAGATGAATTCAGAGAGTCCAACATTGATGAGAACACCTATAGGTTATGTGTCTTTCTGGGCAACAGCCCCATGTTCTTGGGAGGGTAGAGGAGACAAGGATTCTTTCTAGCATCTCCGCTGGGAAGAGAATCTCGTTCCATCGCTTTCGATAAAGGCCTCTGAAGTCGGTGGTACAAACAAAATTGAAATTTCACGCCCAGATAACCAAGTTCTTCTGAGCTGCGGAAACCGTATTTCTGGAACCTGTGTAAATTACGCAAACTGAGCACCTTGACTCTCTCTTGTTCTGCATAATTTATTCCGCAATTTTTTAACAGCCTGTATAATTTATTAGGGTTTCTGCCCGCCCTGAAAGAAGCAAGGAGTTAGGCTCCAAACCGATGGCTCGAAATTTTATTCAGTCACTTCTCAGACTTGAAGAAGAAGAAGATATTGGATTTATATCCTGCCCTCCACTCCGAAGAGTCTCAGAGCGGCTCACAATCTCCTTTACCTTCCTCCCCCACAACAGTCACCCTGTGAGGTGGGTGGGGCTGGAGAGGGCTCTCACAGCAGCTGCCCTTTCAAGGACAACCTCTGCCAGGGCTATGGCTGACCCAAGGCCATGCTAGCAGGTGCAAGTGGAGGAGTGGGGAATCAAACCCGGTTCTCCCAGATAAGAGTCCACGCACTTAACCGCTACACCAAACTGGCTCTCCAGTTTGAGAGATTTGAATTTAGAAGTTACCTGCAATCTTTCAACTACCTGTTGACAATCATAATGGATACAGGAAAGATAATGGAAAAAGGTCCGCAACCTCTTTGAGCCTACAGGCACCTTTCTGACACAAGCTTGTTGGTACATGGCTGCCATACCGGGCTTTTTTTTGTAGTAGGAACTCCTTTGCATATTAGGCCACACACCCCGATGCAGCCAATCCTCCAAGAGCTTACAGTAGGCCCTGTAAGAAGAGCCTTGTAAGCTCTTAAAGGATTGGCTACGTCATGGGGGTGTGGCCTAATAAGCAAAGGAGTTCCTGCTACAAGAAAAGCCCTGCTGCCCTGGAAAGTGGAGCCAGAATGATACATTAGAGATTAAGACGTACGAAGTTTAATTCTGGTTATAGGCTTTCAAGTGCAAGCGCAGTCCTACAGATGCGCACATTTCAAGCCTGAAATGCTGCCTAGACAGACTCTTTGAAATATGTTCTTGCACAAGCTCAGCTTATTTTAAACCACGCAAGTGTAGACCCGTGAGCTGTGTTGGCCGCTTCTGTCAAAGCGATGTGTTCTTGAATCTGCACAGCCGATTGGATTTCCAGTGGCCTCTTAGAAAACCCTGTGGACAGAACCCCCGCCCAGCTCCAACCTCTTCAAGAGGGGATTGGATAAACATATGGAGCGGAGGTTCAACAGTGGCTATTAGTGACAGCAGTTTGTTGGAACTTTCTGTCTGGGGCTTGGATGCTCTGTATTCTTGGTGCTTGGGGGGGCACATTGGGGGCTTCTAGTGTCCTGGCCCCAATGGTGGAACTCCTGATGGCCCCTGGTTTTTGGCCACTGTGTGATACGGAGTGTTGGACAGGATGGGCCACTGGCCTGATCCAACATGGCTTCTCTTATGTTCTTATGTGACACAGAGTGTTGGACTGGATGGGCCATTGGCCTGATCTAACATGGCTTCTCTTATGTTCTTATGTGACACAGAGTGTTGGACTGGATGGGCCATTGGCCTGATCCAACATGGCTTCTCTTATGTTCTTATGTGACACAGTGTTGGACTGGATGTGCCATTGGCCTGATCCAGCATGGCTTCTCTTATGTTCTTATGTGACAGAGTGTTGGACTGGATGGGCCACTGGCCTGATCCAGCAGGGCTTCCCTTATGTTCTTATGTCTGGGGCAGGGATGCTCCATATTCTTGGTGCTTTGCGAGGGGGCAACAGTGGAAGGGCTTCTGGAGTTCTGATCCACCAGTGGACCTCCTGATGGCGCCTGGGTTTTTTGGCCACTGTGTGACACAGAGTGTTGGACTTGGATGACCACACTGGCCTGATCCAACATGGCTTCTCTTATGTTCTTGTGTGTCTTTCTGTGCAGCAGCCATGTGTTCTTAGGAGGGTAGAGGAGACAAGGATTGTTTCTAGAATCTCTGCTTAGAAGAGATTCTCATTCCATCTCTTTCAATAAAGGCCTCTGAAGTCAGTGATACAAACAAAATTGAAATTGCATGGCTAGATAACCAAATTCTGAGCCATGAAAAACGTATGTCTGGAACCTGTATAAATTACGCAAATTGAGCACCTTGACTCACTCTTGTTCTGCATAATTTATTCCGCAATTTTTAACGTCCTGTATAATTTATTATGGTTTCTGCCCACCCTGGGAAAAGCAAGGAGTTAGGCTCCAAACCAATTGCTCGAAATTTTTATCCAGTCACTTCGCGGACTTGGGAGATTTCAACTCAGATATTACCTGCAATCTTTCAAGTACATGTTGGCAATAATAAGGGATCCATCAGGAATCTGCAACCTTTTTGAGTCTGCGGGCAGGGCTTTTTTTTGTAGCAGGAGCTCCTTTGCATATTAGGCCACACCCTCTGATGTAGCCAATCTTCCAAGAGCTTACAGGGCTCTTCTTACAGGGCCTACTGTAAGCTCCAGGAGGATTGGCTGCATCAGGGGGGCGTGGCCTAATATGCAAAGACATTCCTGCTACACAAAAAGCCCTGCTGCCATGGAAGGTGGAACCACAATGATACATTATGGATTAAGACCTACGAAGCTCAATTCTGGGTATAAGCTTTCACACGCAAGCACAAATACGCACATTTCCGGCAGAAATGCTGCCTGAACGAACAAGACTCTTTTAAAATATGTTCTTGCACAAGCTCAGCTTTTTCAATGTTAAAACAATTTTATGTGGTAACATATGGTAACAAATTATATTTCTTGCATCATTAATAATTTCTTTTATCTATCCCATATATTACTTTCTACCCACCCCTCCCCCCGTTACTTGACCCCCGCCGGTGTTATTTACTTAAAGTACTAATGTTTAAAGGTACTCTTAACTAATAAAAACAAAAATTAATATTCTTCTTTTTTCTAAGACTTAATTATTATCAAAAATTGTCCAGTGTCCTTTTATTTTCCGCTCTTTTTCTACATATCTTCTGAACTTTTTCCACTCCATCTTAAAAACGTCTAAATCATAGTCTCTTAAAATTCTTGTTAATTTGTCCATTTCACTCCATGTCATAACTTTTACAATCCAATCCTATTTCTCTGGTATTTTTTCTTGCTTCCACAACTGCACATATAATGTCCTAGCAGCTGAAAGCAAGTACCAAATTATAGTTCTATCTTCTTTTGGAAATTTTTCCATTTGTAATCCCAACAGAAAAGTCTCTGCAACTTTCATAAATTCATATCCCAAGATCCTAAAAATCTCTTGTTGAATCATCTGCCAATACTTTTTTGCTCTTTCACAAGTCCACCACATATGGTAGAAAGAACTTTCATGCTTTTTACATTTCCAACATCTGTCTGGCATCTTATTATTCATCTTTGCCAATTTCTTAGGAGTCATATACCATCAATACATCATTTTAAAACAGTTCTCTTTAATACTTTGACACGTTGAAAGCTTCATAGAGTTCTTCCACAAATATTCCCAAGTTTCCATCTGTATTTCTTTATTTACATGAATTGCCCACTTAATCATTTGAGATTTCACTACTTCATCTTCCCTAGACCATTTAAAAAGTAATTTATATAATTTTGAAATTAATTTTTCGTTGTCTCCAAGTAGAACTTTTTCCATTTCTGTTTGCTCTTTTCTTATTACTTCAGTTTTAATGTCATTCTCCACCAAGCTCTTTAATTGTTACATTTGAAACCAATCATATTTATTATTCAGCTCTTCAGCAGTTTTCAATTCTATTTTGCCACTTTGTATTTTTAATAGTTGATTTTATGACAACCATTTTTCTTCACCCGTCTCAGCTGTTATTTTTATCTCTTCTGCTGGCACTATCCATAACGGTTTTCTCACATCTCCATATTTCTTATATTTCATCCATGTATTTAGCAAGCTGTTTCTTATATAATGGTGAGAGAAAAAGTCGTCTATCTTTTTTCCCCCCATAATACATATAAGTGTGCCAGCCAAATTTATTTCCATGACCTTCCAACGCTAAGAGTTTTTTGTTTAACAACATTATCCATTCTTTTATCCATACTAAGCAAACGGCTTCATGATATAATTTTAAGTCTGGTAATTGAAATCTGCCTCTCTCTTTTGCATCTGTTAAAATTTTCATTTTAATTCTTGGTTTCTTCCCTGCCCACACAAACTCTGAAATTTTTCTTTGCCATCTATTAAATTGTTTACTGTCTTTCACAATCGGAATAGTTTGAAACAAATACATTATTCTTGGTAGAATATTCATTTTAATTACGGCTATTCTACCCAAAAGTGACAAATTAAGTTTATTCCACTTTAACATATCTTCATCCATTTTACGCCATAGCTTCTCATAATTATTTTTGAACAAATCAATATTCTTCATTGTTATCTCCACACCCAAATATTTTACCTTGGAGGTAATTTCACAGCCCGTTAGTCTCTGCAATTCTTGTTGCTTATTTATTTGCATATTTTTACATAGAATTTTTCTTTATTAATACAAAATCTCGCCAGCTCCCCATATTCTTGCATTTTGGCTAACAACAAAGGTGTGACTGGTATGGGGTTTTCATTTATAAACATTATATCATCTGCAAATGCTCTGTATTTGTAAGTAAATCCTTTTACTTTTAATCCTTCTATTTCTTTATCTTCTTGAATTTGCATCAGTAATATTTCAAGAGTCATTATAAACAACAGTGGGGAAAGTGGACAACCTTGTCTTGTACCTTTACTAATTATCATGTCTTCTGTAAGATCAACATTTATACATAGCCTTGCACGTTGTTCAGTATATATTGCTTTTATCATTTTTATAAAGCTTTCTCCCAGCTCCATTTTCTCCATTACTGCAAACATAAAATCCCAATTTAAATTGTCAAATGCTTTCTCTGCATCTGCAAAGAATAATGCTACTTCTTTTTCTGGATGTCTTTCATAATATTCTACAATATTTACAACAATTCCGATATTGTCTCTTATTTGCCTTTTGGGAAGAAACCCCGCTTGATCTTCCTTTATAACGTTTATCAAATATTGTTTAAACCGTTCTGTCAAGATTCTTGTATATATTTTATAGTCATTATTTAATAATGAAATTGGTCTATAATTTTTTACGTTTGTAACATCTCTATGTTCCTTTGGAATCAATGAAATAACAGCTTCCTTCCACATATTTGGTATTTTCCCTTTTGTTCTTATCATATTCAGAAATTTCTGAAGTTTTGGGATTAACTCCTCTTTGAGGGTTTTAAAAAATTTAGCTGTATATCCATCTGGCCAAGGTGTTTTTCCATTTTCCATTGCATTAATTGCTGCTTCAATTTCTATTTTTTCAATTGGATTGTTCAAAACTTTTCGCATATTTTCTGCTAAGGGTGCTAAGTACTCATCCATCTTTTCTTTCCTTATTTTAACACCTTTAAATAACTTGGCATAATACTTAAAGAATTCTCTTTTTATTCCTTCTTGATCTACCACCTCTCTTCCATCCACCACAATTTTATTAATAATTTTACTTTCTCGCTTTTTCTTCAGTTGCCAGGTCAAATATTTTCCAGGTTTGTTTGCTCCCTTGAAAGATTTCTGCTGCAATCTTTTCAGATTCCATTCCAGTTCTTTATTTAACAAATGTCTCATTTGCGTTTGTAATATTGTAATCTCCCTTATAATTTTCTTTTTCCCTGGCCTTTTTCTCAGTTCCCCTTCTTTATTTCATTTTGAATGTCCAACATCTGATTTTCTTTTGCCCTCTTATCTTTGTTATTCAATGTAATCAATATTCCTCTCATTACTGCTTTATAAGCATCCCAGACCGTCTGAAATTCTATATCCTCTTTATCGTTTATTTGAAAGAAAGTGTTAGTTTCATTTTCTAGAGATGTCACTATTTCTTTATTCTGTAGTAAATCTTCATTCAATCTGCATCTTCTCAACTTCTTAGACTATTTTGTAATCCACATTATTGGGTTATGGTCAGCCCCAATTTTAGGTAAAATCTCTATTTTCTTTGTTATAAGGCCTAAGTCTTTAGTGCCCCACAACATGTCAATTCTGGAAAAAGTTTTATGTCTTGCTGAAAAAAAGATATAGTCCCGCAATTCAGGATTACATTTCCTCCATATATCCTCCAAATTTTCTTGTTTGACCAATTCAAAAAAAGACTTTGGCAATTTTCCTTCCTTATTATTGTTTTTCCACCCAGACCTATCCAGTGTGTTCTTAATTGTTCCATTAAAGCCCCCCATTATCAAAACTTGGTCATAAGTCAGTTCATCAAATTGTTGTATAATGTCTTTTTTTAAAGCATCCTTTGCACCATTTTGTGCATACAGTCCCAATAACAACATTTTTTTTGCATTTAATATTATTTCTACGACTACAAATCTTCCATCTTTATCTTTAAATTTCAGCTCCAATTCTTGTCTAATATAGAAAATCACTCCCCTTTTCTGTTCAGCCAATGAATAAAATTCTAGTCCCAGTTGTTTATTCCATAAAAATTTGTAATCTTTTTGTTTGATATGCACTTCTTGTAAACAAACTATATTACAATTTTGCTTTTTAATCCAATGGAACGTTGCCTTTCTTTTTTGTGGTGAATTTAGTCCATTTACATTCCAAGATAATAATTTGTAATCCATCATGGTGCAAATTCTTTATGTTCTTCATAAAACCTACGCAGTTCCTGTGTGCTTGTAATTGTAATCTTTTTTCCTTGCAGCTCAAAGCTCAGACCTTCAGGTATTATCCATCTATACCTCATTTCATTATCACATAGTTTTTCTGTCAATTTTTTGTATTCTTTTCCGTCATTTATCACTTGTCTTGGCAATTCTTTCATGATTCTTACTCTGCTGCCTCCCACTATCAATGTCTTTTCAAAATTTTTATTCAAGATTTTCCCCACTATTTCTTTTGTCATATATCTTATAACCACATCTCTTGGTAGATTATTTTTCTTGGCATAAAGTGAGTTCACTCGTCATACATGCTTCTAGTTCCTTCAGGATCTTCCTCCAAAAATTCTGCAATTATTCTTATTATATATCCTTTCAAATCAGTTTCTTCATCCTCAGATACTCCTCTTAGATGTATCTGGGTTTCCATCAATTTGCAGTCATGAATTGCCACCTTTTCTTGCATTTTTAGCAAGGTGGAATCATGTACTTTCACTCTCTCTTCCACCTCTTGCACTTTCTTTGATGTTACCACAGTCTCATTTCTGAGATCTTCTATATCTTTCCTTAGCTCTTCAATGTCTTTTCTAATTTCTTTTTTAGAAGCAGTTATCATGTCTCTCACCCCTTTCATCATCCTGGCTTCCATTGCTTCTAATTGCTCTTGCATTTTCTCCATTAAGGCAGTCCTTGCACGGGTTAACTTATGCTCTGACATTTGAAAAAACACCGAAAATTTTGACCTCTCCAAATTAAATTTAAACTATCAGGTTTGATAGAGCAATAAGCTTAATAAGCCTAATTTCACCGTCCTCAGAGCCTCCTGGGCTCAAATATTAACTTTTAAAGTTTTTATTTCTTCCAAAATGATGGTCGCAACTTTCTGCTTCCCTTTAAAAAAATTTCCTTCAAAAGGCTTCTAAAATAATTATCAGCGATAATGTCCAGTAATATTTACCTTAGAATTGTCACCTGTCAGCTTCACCAATTTTTAATGTCCCTAACACTTTAAAAACTTTGTTTAAATTTTGACCTAGCAATGGCCGCCGATGTTTTTCTATGATATTATAGTCCTAGAGTAGGCTAGCTGCTTCAATGATTTCCCTCTTCTATCCAACACTTCCTGCTTTTCTTGCCACCAAATCCCGTTTTCACTGGTAAAAAGATCTCGCGATGTTTGACGTATTTCCTGTGTTGACTGTGAGACCTGCAAATCTGTGACGATGGGGCTTTTTCACCAAAACCGCGAGTAGACAAAACAATAAATTCCTTTCCACTTTTTAGCACTAAATTTACGAAGTTCAAATTTTGCCCCTTCGCCCCTTCTTCTTCCAAGCTTTCTGAATCTCTATTTCCCACTTTCTGATTTTATTTTGTTTAACTTTAAATAGTCCCAGAATGAAGATAGTCATCAGTACCTTTTTCTGCAGTTATCTAGATCCAACACCGGTCTTGTGTAGCTTTAGATGTTTAGCAGTCTCAAAGAAGGCTAGGATCCTGTCGCACTTATGTCAAATAAATGACTCTGGAAACTTCTGCAGATGATGAATATGCAACTTGTCTCTGGAGACCTCTCAAAGCCTCAAAGGAGCCCCCCCCCCCCCCCCGGATTCCCTTTTAGCCAAGGTAAATCTCCTCAGCGTTTCCTGTGCATATCTTGGACTGATTTCTGACTGAGAAAAGTAAGCAGTAGGCATTAAATTGCCCTCCACTACCCCGAACAGAAGCCCCAGCCTGCTCTCCTTCTGAAAAGCAATTCAGCTCGGCATTTTCCAACCCCGGAAGTCCACAAGCTCAGCTTTTTAAGCCACACAAGTGAAGACCCATGAGCTGTGTTGGCCGCTTCTGCCAAAGCAATGTGTTCTTGAATCTGCACAGCCAATCAGATCTGCAGTGGCCCACTAGAAAACCCTGTGGACAGAAGCCCCGCCCAGCCCCGACCTCTTGAAGAGGGGATTGGATAAACATATGGGACAAAGGTCCATCAGTGGCTATTAGCCACAGCTTATTGTTGGAACTCTCTGTCTATGACAGGGATGCTCTGTATTCTTGGTGCTTGGGAGGGGCAACGGTGGGAGGGCTTCTAGCCCCACTGGTGGACCTCCTGATGGCACTTGGGTTTTTTGATCACTGTATGACACAGAGTGTTGGACTGGATGGGCTATTGGCCTGATCCAGCATGGCTTCTCTTATGTTCTTCTATAGAGCAGAGGTCCATGAGTGGCTATTAGCCACAGAGTATTGTTGGAACTCTCTGTCTGGGGCAAGTGATGCTCAGTATTCTTGGTGCTTGGTGGGGGGGGGGGGCACATTGGGAGGGCTTCTAGCCCAACTGGTGGATCTCCTGATGACACCTGGGTTTTTTGGCCACTGTGTGACACAGAGTGTTGGACTGGATGGGCCATTGGCCTGATCCAACATGGCTTCTCTTCTGTTCTTATGTGACACAGAGTGTTGGACTGGATGGGCCATTGGCCTGATCCAACATGGCTTCTTTTATGTTCTTATGTGACGCAGAGTGCTGGACTGGATGGGCCATTGGCCTGATTCAACATGGCTTCTCTTATGTTCTTATGTGACACAGAGTGTTGGACTGGATGGGCCATTGGCCTGATCCAACATGGCTTCTTTTATGTTCTTATGTGACGCAGAGTGTTGGACTGGATGGGCCATTGGCCTGATTCAACATGGCTTCTCTTATATTCTTATGCCTGGGGCAGGGATGCTCTGTATTCTTGGAGCTTTTTTGGGGGGGGGGCAAAAGTGGGAGGGCTTCTAGTGTCCTGGCCCCACTGATGGACCTCCTGATGGCACCTGAGTTTTTGGCCACTGTGTGACACAGAGTGCTGGACTGGATGGGCCACTGGCCTGATCCAACATGGCTTCTCTTATGTTCTTATGTGTCTTTCTGTGCAACAGCCATGTGTTCTTGGGAGGGTGCAGGAGACAAGGATTGTTTCTAGCATCTCTGCTTGGAAGAGTTTCTCATTCCATCTCTTTCAATAAAGGCCTCTGAAGTCAGTGGTACAAACAAAATTGAAATTGTATGCCCAGATAACCAAGTTCTGAGCCATGAAGACAGCAGGGCAGTGATGGTCTGTATTCTTGGTGTTTGAGGGGGGGGCAAAGTGGGAGGGCTTTTCGTGTCCTGGCCTCACTAGTGGATCTCCTGATGGTACCTGTTTTTTTGGCCACTGTGTGACTCAGAGTGTTGGACTGGATGGGCCACTGGCCTGATCCAACATGACTTCAATCATGTTCTTGTGTTCTCGCTTTTTAAAAACACATTCTCAGCACAAAGAAAGGTGCCAGTGGGTGCCACAGTGCCCAAGGGCACCACGTTGGGGAGCACTCGGATTTTAAAAAATGTGCTCTTTTTAAAAAATGTCCAAAGGTGCATCTTGGGTGTGGTCTCTCATTCTCCCCCCACCCCAGCCCACTCCAGTGGAATTTCACCCAACGCAAAAATTGCAGCCAGTTTCAAAGTTGTCGCTTCGTCAGCCTCACAAAACGGGTCAGCCCTGGAATTGTAGCTACAAATCCGTTCCGAACGGCGGCTGTTGTTGCAGTGCCACGCAGCGATTGCCAGCGGTGCCCGGCCGCAAATTGGTTACCTGCTGCACAGCTGTGCATCATCTGCCGCCTCCACTTCAGTGTCATCCAGACGGTGGGAAGCAGAGGAGGGACAAGCTGGGAAGCAGGACTCTTCCGGCAGGGCAGGCCAAGAGGCGAGAGGAAGGCGCCCGCGCGGACTGTGCAGGGGTGGGGAAACTGTCTCTTTTCTCTCCCCCAGTCCTCCTGAACAGCTACCCTGAGAAAACTCCATCAAGGGCCCTGGCTGGCGTTAGCAAGGGGGAGAAAAAAACACCCTTCGCCTAAGAGTGTCTTTTCCCCCTGTGAAGCCAAGTGGGAGAGTTATTTTTTACTTATATTCCCCCCTCCAAGCCTTCCTCCTCCAGCTAAGATGATGAGTAACAGAATGTTCTTTTGAGCCCCAGATTTAGCTTCCAAAGCAACCCCTCCCCGCAGAATAACACCTATGTCCAAGGCACCAGAGAGTGTCAGAAAGAGATAGGGCGAGAAAGAGAGACAGACAGAGACAAAGTCACAGAGCGAGAGAGACAGACAGAGAGATGGGAAGAGAGAGAGACAGAGACAGACAGACAGAGACAAAGTCACAGAGAGAGAGACAGAGAGGCAAAGACAGAGAGATTCACAGAGAGAGAGACAGAGTCACAGAGAGAGAGAGAGAGAGACAGACAGACAGACAGAGACAGAGTCACAGAGAGAAACAGACAGAGACGGGCAGAGAGAGAGACAGACAGAGAGACAGAGACAAAGTCACAGAGAGGCAGAGAGAGAGAGTCACAGAGAGAGAGAGACAGACAGACACAGACTCACACAAAGAGAGAGAGACAGAATCACACACACACACACAGAGCGAGAGAGCAATTTCAATGTCACACTCAGTTATGTATTTCTCGCCGTGGCAGACCTCGGAAAATGTTATAAAGATGCTAACACAGCTGGGCAATTAACCTGCTTTGGCCAAAAGAAGACAAACCACCAGCCACCCACCCACCCCCACCTGGCCCTCCTTTGGAGACCTCGATTCTGCTGTCTCAGCTTGTACAATCCACAACCGTGAGCCGAGCACAATTATTTAGGAAGGAAGGAAAAAAAGACGGAGACACACAAAAGGAGAAACGGGAGAACACAGCAAAGTACTTGCTCTTGTTTTGCAGGATCAGACCTTGGTATTTTTGGTCTGAGCTCTTCACTCTTAGCAGCCTGGTGAAGCTATTGGTTTTTACTCAAGAGAGAAAGGCGAAGTGAGGGGGGGACGCCCTCCAAAATAGCCTGAGATGGTTCCACTTGTCACAGATGCTGGTGGGCGGTTGGCCTCGCACCACAAACAGCTTCTCAACGATGCAGCCAACTGGACTAGCGGGAAACAGGGCTCTGGGGGTTGCAGTTTTATATCCCTACCCAGAAGAGAGGAGAAAAGAAGAGATTGGATTTCTACTGCGAGATGGCGGTGAAGGCTGCAGAGAGGGAGTTCTACTCAGCCTCCATTGCATCTGCCGGCTCACACGAAGCTCAGTTGTTTAGGACAGGGGTGGCCAAACTTGCCTAACGTAAGAGCCACAAATGTCAGATGTTTGAGAGTGGCACGGCATCAACAGCAGATGTTTGAGAGCTGGAAGGAAGGAAAACAGATGAGGGAGGGAGAGGTAAAAAGAAAGCAACTTTAACTTTAAATGCATTCCCCAAGCAGCCAGCTGGCTTGGCTTGGAGAAATAATTTAAACAGAGAAATGCCTTCTTCAAGCCGGCTGCCGGGGCAGTGAGGACTTCAAGAATCACACAATATGCGTGAAAGAGCCACATGGGGTTCCTGAGACATCACCCCTGGTTTAGGGTAATTTGGTTATTAAGATCCCTCACACCAAGAGGCTCAAAAAGTGGCAGGAATTCGGCTATTGGTTCAGAGGCCTTTATGAGCTTTTTGTGAGTGTGTGTGTGGGTAAAGCCTTGTTGCTCCGTCGCAATGTGCCTGCCACTCTTGATAAAGCAAGTGAACTGGAGGCCCCTTGGCCATCATTGGAGTCAGTTTGCAACTCCTTCAATCTGCTCTCTTCTGATATCGACAGAGCCCGGAATGCTGTAGGGCCCACCATTTGCCTACATGACCCGTGTCTCTCGTGGTGATGACGATGACATTGGATTTATATTCTGCCCTCCACTCAGAGTCTCAGAGCAGCTCACAATCTCCTTTATCTTCCTCCCCCCAACAGACACCCTGTGAGGTGGGTGGGGCTGAGAGGGCTCTCACAGCAGGTCTGGAGACCAAGTCCTATGAGGAAAGGTTGAAGGAGCTGGGCATGTTTAGCCTGGAGAGGAGGCGGCTGAGAGGTGATAGGATCACCATCTTCAAGTACCTGAAGGGCTGTCCTGTAGAGGATGGGGTGGAATTGTCTTCTGTGGCCCCAGAAGGTATGACCAGAACCAATGGGTTGAAATTAAATCAAGAGTTTCTGACTCAACATTAGGAAGAACTTCCTGGCCGTTAGAGCAGTTCCTCAGTGGAACAGGCTTCCTCCTTGGGAGGCGGTGGGCTCTCCTTCCTTGGAGGTTTTTCAACAGAGGCTAGATGGTCATCTGACAGCAATAAAGATCCTGTGAATTTAGGGGGAGGTGTTTGTGAGTTTCCTGCATTGTGCAGGGGGTTGGACTAGATGACCCCAGAGGTCCCTTCCAGCTCTAGGATTCTAGGATTTTAGATACAGCCAATTACCGCCCAGTTTCAAACCTGCCATTTCTGGCCAAGGTAATTGAGAAATCAGTACCTGAGCAATTTTAGGACTTTCTGGAAGACACATCGGCACTAGACCTGTTCCAGTCTGGGTTTCGCCCTGGCCATGGGACTGAGACCGTCCTGACTGGTCTAATAATAAGAAGATGATATTGGATTTATATCCCGCCCTCCACTCCGAAGAGTCTCAGAGTGGCTCACAATCTCCTTTACCTTCCTCCCCCACAACAGACACCCTGTGAGGTGGGTGGGGCTGGAGAGGGCTCTCACAGCAGCTGCCCTTTCAAGGACAACCTCTGCCAGAGCTCTGGCTGACCCAAGGCCATTCCAGCAGGTGCAAGTGGAGGAATGGGGAATCAAACCTGGTTTTCCCAGATAAGAGTCCGCACACTTAACCACTACACCAAACTGGCTCTCTTTTGAATGACTTTTGAATGCAGTCAGATCGAGGTGGGTCAGTACTGCTACTATCGTTAGATCTTACAGCAGCATTCAACACAGTTGGGGACAGAGGGTGGCACAAGGGGAGTTCTGTGTGGGGTTCTACAAGGGGCACTCCTCTCCCCAATGCTATTCACCGCCCCCTTGCCCAGCTGCTACGGAGCTTTGGGCTGGGATGTCATCAATATGCGGATAACACCCAACTGCATTTGCCGTTGGACAGCCAGTTGGCTCGCAGTGGTAAAGCTGCAGTACTGCAGAGCTAAGCTCTGCTCATGACCTGAGTTCGATCCCGGTGGAAGCTGGGTTCAGGTAGCCGACTTGAGGTTGACTCAGCCTTCCATCCTTCCGAGGTCGGTCAAACGAGTACCCAGATTGCTGGGGGGAAAGTGTAGAGGACTGGGGGAAGGCAAGGGCAAACCACCCCATAAAAAGTCTGCCGCGAAAATGTTGTGAAAGCAACGTCAACCCAGTCGGAAACGACTGGCGCTTGGACAGGGAACTACCTTTACCTTTTTAACCAGTTGGCCACGGTCCCATCATCTCTGGCTGAGGGTTTGGTAGGCTGGCTAAGAAAGAGCAGGTTGAAGTTGAACCTGTCAAAGATGGAGGTTCTGATCCATCTTTGATATGACCACCATCTTCGAAGGGCTGTCCTAGAGAGGACGGTGTGGAATTGTTTTCTGTTGCCTCAGCAAGTCTGATCAGAACCAACGGGTTGAAATTAACTCAAAAGTTTTTGGCTCAGCATTAGGAAGAACTTCCTAACCAGAGCGGTTCTTCAGTGGAGTAGACTTCCTCGGGAGGAGGTGAGCTCTCTTTCCTTGGAGGTTTTCAAACAGAGGCTAGGGGGCCCTCTGACAGTGATGGGAGGGGAGGAAGGGTTACATCGGGGCTTGGCTCTAGTGGCCCATTCTTACACGCCCAGGGAAATGCTGATGGCCACTTTGGGTTCAGCCAGCAATTTTTCTCCAGGCCAGTTTGACCAGAGATCCTGGAAGTTTCTGCCATTTTCTGGGCATGGAGCAGGGATCGCTGGGGATGTGTGTGTGTGGAGGGGGGGGAGGCGTTTATGGACTTTCTGCATTGTGCAGGGGGTTGGACTAGATGGCCCTGGAGATCCCTTCCAGCTCTTTGATTCTAGACGACAGAGCTGTCCAAACATCAGGCCAGGCTGTAATTCAAGCAAGAAACATTTAGGGCCATACCCAGAAGAACCAAGGGGGTACCAGGCAAGGAGTGGAGGGGGAGAGGCCCCTGCTGGGGCCGGGGTGGACAAGATTGCCCCGTTCTTCCTCCACTTGGCATTCTCCGGTAGCCTAGCCCCACAGAGAGGGCCCACAATACAGAACAGAAGGCTTCCAGTTCCAAGTCCTGGTGGATTCTGACCATTTCACCAGAGTCGAACCACCACCATCACTGTCTCTCCTGATACAAAGTGGAGCCTCTACCAGTTTGGTTTAGTGGTGAAGTGTGCGGACTCTTTATCAGGGAGAACCAGGTTTGGTTCCCCACTCTTCCACTTACACCTGCTGGAATGGCCTTCGGTCAGTCATAGCTCTCGCAGGAGTTGTCCTTGAAAGGGCAAACTCTTATCTGGGAGATACGGGTTTGATTCTCCCACTCCTCTACTTGCACCTATTGGGTCAGCCATAGCTCTCGCAGAGCTGTCCTTGAAAGGGCAGATCCAAGCGTCATGAGCTGCTGCCAGTCTGAGTAGACAAGACTGACTTTGATGGACCAAAGAGGGTCTGATTCAGTAGAAGGCAGCTTCATATGAAATGAAATAAAATCAGGCATCCTGAATCAGACATCCTGAGTCACAATGGCGGAGCCAGGGGAAGTGAGCCGCTAAGTCCCCCACCACCAACTTTGGGAGGGAGGGTGGCTCAGCGGTAGAACATCTGCTCGGTAAGCAGAAGGTCCCAGGTTCAATCTCCAACTCAAAAGGATCCAGGCAAGAAGGCATGAAAAACCTCAGCTTGAGACCCTGGAGAGCAGGAGAGGGATGGTGCCTTAGTGGTAGAGCATCTGCTTAGTAAGCAGAAGGTCCCAGGTTCAATCCCCAGCATCTCCAACTAAAAAGGGCCCAGGCAAATAGGCGTGAAAAACCTCAGCTTGAGACCCTGGAGAGCAGGGGAGGGAGGGTGGCTCAGTGGTAGAGCATCTGCTTGGTAAGCAGGAAGGTCCCAGGTTCAATCCCCGGCATCTCCAACTAAAAATGGTCCAGGCAAATAGGCGTGAAAAACCTCAGCTGGAAACCCTGGAGAGCCGCTGCCAGTCTGAGTGGACGATACTGACTTTGATGGACCCAGGAGGGTCTGATTCAGTAGAAGGCAGCTTCAGACATTCGTATGTCTTTCCCCATGCAGAGATGGCAGATGCCTGCCTTGCGTCGCTAGCAGCACTGTGAGAAGAGCTAGTTCTGGGTTTGCTCACCGTGGGGCGACAGACCTAGCTGGCCGCTTCTCCCTCTCCAAGTGCCAGCAGAGAGCTTGAGGCAAAAACTCATCATGGGCAGAGGGAACTAGGAGTGCGGAGAAGAGCAAAGGCTCCTGGGTGTTCTCCCCAGCCCCGAGTGGGGTCGCCATGTCACGAGCCAGAAACGCCGCCCAGACTTTTAGAACCAGGGCAGCTGTAGTTTTAGCCTGGCCCGTTCCTTCTCCCCCTCTGGCTGCCAAGGCACAAAACCTGTGTCCAGCTTTGTGAGGACAGCGAGGGGAGGCGGAAGAGGAGAAACAGAGCAGGAGGGGCCGTGTGGCCTAATAACGCCTACTCCGGAGGGAGACGGGAGACTGGCGACTGGGGGTCAAGGACACTCAGCTTGGCTCCGGTCCATATTTGCGTCTGATGTAAATACGCACAGGAAGCTGCCTTATACCGAATCAGACCCTTAGTCCATCAACATCAGTATTGCCAACTCATACCGGCAGCTGCTCTCTGGAGTCTCGGGTATTGCCAACTCAGGCTGGCAGCTGCTCGCCAGGGTCTTGGATATTGCCAACTCAGACTGGCAGCTGCTCGCCAGGGTCTCGGGTATTGCCAACTTAGACTGGTAGCTGCTCGCCAGGGTCTCGGGTATTGCCAACTTAGACTGGTAGCTGCTCTCCAGGGTCTCGGGTATTGCCAACTCAGACTGGCCACTGCTTTCTAGGGTCTCGGGTATTGCCAACTCAGACTGGCAGCTGCTCTCTGGGATCTCAGGTATTGCCAACTCAGACTGGCAGCTGCTCTCCAGGGTCTCGGATATTGCCAACTCAGACTGGCCACTGGTCTCTAGGGTCTCAGGTATTGCCAACTCAAACTGACAGCTGCTCTCTGGAATCTCAGGTATTGCCAACTCAGACTGGCAGCTGCTCTCCAGGGTCTTGGGTATTGCCAACTCAGACTGGCAGCTGCTCTCCGGGGTCTCAGGTATTGCCAACTCAGACTGGCAGCTGCTCTCTGGGGTCTCAGGCATTACCAACTCAGACTGGCAGCTGCTCTCCAGCAGTGATCCCTCTGAGTTAGCGTGAGCTAGCTAACAGGTTTTTAGCCTCCAGCTCACACATTTTTGTCTTAGCTCAGGAAGGATGACCCCAGAGCACACTATTTTATGCCGCAGCCAAATTGCTTGCTCACAACTTTAATTGCAAGTAGCTCAAGTAGTAGAATTTTTGCTCACAAGACTCTACAGCTTAGAGCGAGTATTGGTCTCAAGTATTGTCTACTCAGACTGCACTTCATGGTTCTCCAGGGGGTTTGAGGCTGAGGTCTTTCCCATCCCCTCCTGCCTGGTCCTTTTAACTGGAGATGCCAGGGACTGAACCTGGGACCTTCTGCTTACCAAGCAGATGCTCTACCACTGAGCCACAGCCCCCTCCCCCCATCTGATGCTTTCATCACTTTATCAAGGTTTTATTACACCCATTTTAGTGTCCTGACACTACTGCCATTGTAAGCTGTAGCTGGGAAAGCAAACTGTGAAATGAAATTTAAGAAGCATGATCTCCATCTTGTTCTAGACTCGTATGCATCACACAAGCACAGAGAACGAATACTGCTTTTAATGACCGATCTACGCCCTGCGTTGACAGGTTTCTTGGCCAGGCCTCGCTCTGGCCAACCGCTCAGGCAAGACAGAAGGAGAGTTCCTAGGGAGTGTCATGACCCGAGTTTGCTTCCTGCGTTCCAGAGGTATCAATTCCTGCCTGGCTCTTCTTGTGATTCAAGATTCAGCCTAAAAGGCCTTGGGGGCACCAAGCCTGCTCTCTCCTCACCCACCCCCCGGACCGTCAGAAGGTTCCCCGGGAGTGCCCCCATCGTGCAGACCTTATTCCCTGTTCCTTCTGGCCGAAGTGGAAAGGCGGCCTCCGAGCAAACAAGCAGGCCCTGCTGAGCCCCTCACTCCTTCGGCCCTCCTTTCCCGTTGGCCCCTCACTCCTTTGGCCGTTCTTTCCCGTCGGTGTCCTGGCCCTGGGGCTCTGAGGGCTGCAGGCTACGCTGGGCGGCCAGCCTGGCCACTTTCAACCGGAGTCGCTCCAGGAGGCATTCAGCCGTCTGTGTCAGGCTGTGCTGTGGAGGGAGAAGGGGGAGGAAAGAGGAGAAGCAGTAAGTCAAGTGGGGGTGGGTGCAAAGAAGACTTATACCCTGCCCTTCTCTCTACTAAGAACCTCATGGTGCAGAGTGTTAAAGCTGCAGTCCTAAGCTCTGCTCATGACCTGAGTTCGATCCCCACCGGAAGCTGGGTTTTCAGGGAGCCGGCTCAAGGTTGACTCAGCCTTCCATCCTTCTGAAGTCAGTAAAATGAGTCCCCAGCTTGCTGGGGGAAAGTGTAGATGACTGGGGAAGGCAATGGCAAACCACCCTGTAAAAAGGTCTGCCGTGAAAACGTTGTGAAAGCAACGTCACCCCAGAGTCGGAAACGACTGGTGCTTGCACAGGAGACCTTTCCTTTTCCTTCTCTCTGAATCAGGGACTCAGAGTGGCTCACAATCTCCTTTATCTCCTTCCCTCACAACAGACACCCCGTGAGGTGGGTGGGGCTGAGAGAGCGTTCCCAGAAGCTGCCCTTTCAAGGACAACTCCTGTGAGAGCTACAGCTGACCCAAGGCCATGCTAGCAGCTGCAAGTGGAGGAGAGGGGAATCAAACCCAGTTCTCCCAGGTAAGAGTCCGCACACTTAACCACTGCATCAAACTGGCTCTCAAATAGGCCTGCAAATAGGCCTGGAGTGGGAGGAAATGTCCTGTCCCCTTTCACAGAAGCTTAATCTGTAGAAACAGGCAAAACTCAGCTATTCAAGACTGCTTTTCTGAACATAAGAACATAAGAGAAGCCATGTTGGATCAGGCCAATGGCCTATCCAGTCCAATATTCTGTATCACACAGTGGCCAAAAAAAACCCCAAATGCCATCAGGAGGTTCACAAGTGGGGCTAGAAGCCCCCCCACACACAAGCACAAGAATACAGAGCATCACTGCCCCAAACAGTTCCAACAATACGCTGTGGCTAATAGCCACTGATGGACCTCTGCTCCATATGTTTATCCAATCCCCTCTTGAAGCTGTCTATGCTTGCAGCTCCCACCACCTCCTGTGGCAGTGAGTTCCACATGTTAATCACCCTTTGGGTGAAGAAGGATTTCCTTTTATCCGTTTTAACCCGACTGCTCAGCAATTTCATCAAATGCCCACAGGTTCCTGTATTGTGAGAAAGGGAGAAAAGGACTTCTTTCTCTACCTTCTCTATCCCGTGCATAATCTTGTAAACCTCTAGAGCCCCAAGCGTTTTAACCTTTCTTCATAGCAGCAGCGGCTGTCTTTATATACTGCCCTTCACTACCCAAAGGAGTCTCAGAGTGGCTTACAATCGCCTTCCTTTCCTCTTCCCATAATAGACACCTTGCAAAGTAGTCGGGGCTGAGAGAGTTCTGAGAGAACTGTGACCGACCCAAGGTCACCCAGCTGACGGCACGAGGAGGAGTGGGGAATCGAACTCAGCTTTCCAGATTACGGCATGCAGCTTCTTAACCACTACGCCACTCTGGGGAAAAAAGCAGGGTCGCCCAGTACAAAACGTGCTTGGATGAACGATTAGGGACTGTGGACTATATCGCTGTCTACAGATTACTGTACGCAGGATCCAATTCCCATCATTTCTGTCCCGCTTAATATGTCATGTGAATACTTACGTTCTGCTTCAGTTCATCCCGGTGGTTCCAGACTTCTCAAAAACCCCAAATGCATCGGTTATTGAATGTCCCATTTTGCGGATTGTACCGACTTAATATGCATAATCTACCTTAAGTCTCTGCGAGAAAGGCAGACTATAAATAACATCCCGGTAAGCTTTCATTAAAGGGGCAGGACGTTTCTCCCCCCTCCAGGCCTGTTGGCGACCCAACCTAAAGAGCGCTGAAGCTTTGCCGCTGACCACTGTCAACTTCCTTTTGGGTGAAGATCATAAAAAATCCCACGGGAGTTCTTACTCATTGCTTCCAAGACATCGCGAGGCAACCTCTGGCTGTTTCCCAAGTTGATCTTTGCCCAGCGCTACAACCTGGCTTCCGGCAAAAACTGGAGATTTCGCACAAAGCTGATTCTGGCCCCTGAAGACTACCCCCCCCTTGTGGATTTTCTGTGCTGACATCACATTTTGGGCAACGTGACTTCGGGGCAGGAGCTACGTGGCCAAAGACAGACACTCGCAAGGCATTTGGCATTTTCATCCACCAATCTTGGCACCCAGCTCTGCAAAACACCCTACAGACTATAAATTGCAGAAAGTCTCAGAACAACCAGCAAATTCCACAGAACAATCAGCACAGTCGACAACCATCTTCCTTATCTTCAACCCCCTTCCAACCCTCCCAGCAATTAACACGGAACAATGGTCACATTCAACAGCCAGTTTCCTTATCACTACCCTTCCAGGAAGCCCCACCAAACAATGGGCACATCCACAAACCAATTGCCCTTTCATCACACCCCCTCCAGCCTACAAATAGCAGCTCTCCAGCAGCCCTGGCCCCACTCAATGCACAACAGCCAAGAAGGTCTGAGCGCCTGCTCCGGCTGCAACGCCACTGAGGATGTTCTCCGCAGCTGAGAACGAAACGTCTGGAAGGAAAACTTTCTCCAGTAGAACTCGGCACTTGATCCCAAAAGATTCTACAAACCCTAACTCACAAGACGTTTCGATTCGGTGGAAAGCATCTCTTGACACTCAGATTTTTTGGGGGGAGGGGGGGGGAGTTCGAGTCCAGTGGCACCTTTAAGACAGATAAAGTTTTTATTCATGGTATAAGCTTTTGTAGGCATGCACACTTCCTCAGATACAGAGAAATGGAAGTTGCCAGTCCACACATATAGGCAGGCAGGGCTCATTTTGTAGCAGGAACTCCTTTGTCTATTAGACCACACACCCCTGATGTACTCAGTCCTCCAAGAGCTTACAGGGTTCGTCTGACAGGGCCTACTGTAAGCTCCAGGACGATTGGCTACAACAGAGGGGTGTGGCCTAATAGGCAAAGGAGATCCTGCTGCAAAATGAGCCCTGCATATATATGTAGAGGGAGGAGGAGAAGGAGAAGGAGAAGGAGGAGAATGAGAAGAAGGAGGTGAAAAAGAAGGAGAAGGAGGAGAAGGAGGAAGAGAAGGAGAAGGCGAAAAAGAAGGAGGAGGAGAAGAAGGAGAAGGAGAAGGAGGAGAAGAAAATGACGACGACCACCAGTTTGGTGTAGTGGTGAAGTGGGTGGACTCTTATCTGTGAGAACCGGGTTTGATTCCCCACTCCTCCACTTGCAGCTGCTGGAATGGCCTTGGGTCAGCCATAGCTCTGGCAGAGGTTGTCCTTGAAAGGGCAGACTCTTATCTGGGAGAACCGGGTTTGATTCCCCACTCCTCCACTTGCAGCTGCTGGAATGGCCTTGGGTCTGCCATAGCTATCGCAGGAGTTGTCCTTGAAAGGGCAGCTGCTGGGAGAGCTCTCTCAGCGCCACCCACCTCACAGGGTATCTGCTGTGGGGGGGAGAAGATATAGGAGATTGTGAGCCTCTCTGAGTCTCTGATTCAGAGAGAAGGGCAGGGTATAAATTTGCAGTCTTCTTCCACTTCTTCTCAGCCCCGCCCACCTCACAGGGTGTCTGTTGCAGGGGAAGGAGATAAAGGAGATCGTGTGCCGCTCTGAGACTCTAATTCAGAGAGAAGGGCAGGGCATAAATCTAGTTTTCTTCTTCTCCCCTTCTTCCCCCCCCCCCCACAAAAAAATCACAAACCCACCCCATACCTGCAGGATGTGCAGTCCCTTCAGGCATACCACGGCCAGCTCGCGGAGCCCATCGCAGGTCAGGTCCACGTATTCCATGGACAGGAGGGGGCTGGGGAAGGCACGCTGCCAAAGGAGACGGAACTCCCCGTCGGGCAAGACGTACTTGTAGCACAGCAGTTCCTGCAAGACACAAGAAGCTGCCGGAACAAACCACCTCCTAAACGTCAGTGCAGCCTCTGATGCGTATTCCCAGAGCCCTTTGCGGCTTTTTTCTCTCTCTGAAAGCAAGTTTCTACCCTGCGTGACTGTAGAATTGGCGTGTCGGGAGAGGTGGACACCAACATTGAAAATGTTGGGACCTTCTCTTAAAAATACATATATAATGTGGAGGACCATTCCTGGCATCCCCCGAGGGTTTTTAGAAAGTGGGTGGGACCGGGTGGGCTTTCGCCCAGCAGGGCTTCTGATTGGCCGCTGAAGAGCTGAGTGGCAGCTGCCACCACAGCATGAAGATCTGAAACCATGCATTCGTTTTAGAAGGCCTCCTGTTAAATGCTGAAGAGTACTATTAGAGGTAGGCACAAATCTATTCCCTGTTCGGCCTTTCGTTAGAAAAAGGCATCTTATTATTATTATCAGGGCTTTCTTTTGTAGCAGGAGCTCCTTTGCATATTAGGCCGCACTCTCCTGATGTAGCAAATCCTCCTGGAGCTTACAGCTGCTGGAATGGCCTTGGGTCAGCCATAGCTATCGCAGGAGTTGTCCTTGAAAGGGCAGACTCTTTTGGGAGAACAGGTAAACGAAATAGAAGTTGTTCTGCTAAGCATAAAATGAACATATGAAGCTGCCTTCTACTGAATCAGACCCTGGGTCCATCAAAGTCAGTCTTGTCTACTCAGACTGGCAGCAGCTCTCCAGGGTCTCCAGCTGAGGTTTTTCACACCTACTTGCCTGGACCCTTTTTCGTTGGAGATTGCTGGGAATTGAACCTGGGACCTTCTGCTTACCGAGCAAATGCTCTAGCACTAAGGCGCCATCCCTCCCCTGCTCTCCAGGGTCTCCAGCTGAGGTTTTTCATGCCTATTTGCCTGGACCCTTTTTAGTTGGAGATGCCGGGGATTGAACCTGGGACCTTCTGCTTACCAAGCAGATTCTCTACTACTGAGCCACCATCCCTCCCCTTATACACCTATACTTTGAGAATGTATGAATCGGGACCCTGAAAAGGAAAATGTTCTTGTACAAGTGTGAATAATTAGACCAACAGAATTATCCTTAAGTGGAAGAAGACTGCTTGACAAAGGGCTACGCTCTGAAATGCGCCAAGACATCCGGAAGTCGCGTTGTGTATCTCAGAAGGCGTCTATACGTCAGATTATACCTATTTAGAAATATTAGCAGCAAATTACCAGAAGTAGGATTCTCTGCCACATTTCTTGGACACTGTTTATAACTGAGCCGTTTGGACTTTTGATACTTGCTACTGGTTTGTTCAGTGTTGTTGGTATTGTATAAATATTATTTGCATGATTTTGCAGCGATATCGAACACCGTTCCTCTGTAGCTATTTCTCGGGCCTGCCGCCAAGACACGGCCCGGCCCTGTCACGTCACCTCACCTGCCCGTACGTCCCCAGGAGGATCTCGGGCTCACGGTCGAAGTCGACGTCGGTCACCAGGGCGCAGATCACGCTGTCGTGCTGGTCGCTCGAGGGCAAGGCCAGCTGCTCCCCCAGGCCGCTCCGCAGGACGTTCCTGGAAAGGGAGGCAGGAGACGCAGTCTGAAGAGTTGGCAGCCCGTCGGGCGCTCCGTCGGGCTGCCTGCTCTACCTCCCCCCCCCACCTGTAGACGACGGAGAGCTCGATGGTGCTGGTGACCAGGATGCTGTAGGTGTGGCCGGTGGCACCTGGAGAAAAGATGCAAAATGATTCACATGAAGATTCACATGAAGCTGCCTTGTACTGAATCAGAGCCTGGGGCCATCAGGGTTAGCACTGTCTACTCAGACTGACAGCCGCTCTCCTGGGTCTCAGAACAGCTGCGGTTCTCCAGGGTCTCAGACTGAGGTCTTTCCCATCCTCTCCTACCCGGTCCTTTTAACTGGAGATGCCAGGGATTGAACCTGGGACCTTCTGCATGCTGAGCAGAGGCTCTGCCACTAAGCCACAGCCCCACTTCATGGCTCTCCAGGGTCTCAGGCTGAGGTCTTTCCCATCCCCTCCTGCCTGGTCCTTTTAACTGGAGATGCCAGGATTGAACCTGGAACCTTTCGCCCGCCAAGCAGAGGCTCCACCACTGAGCTACAGCCCCACTTCATGGCTCTTCAGGGTCTCAGGCTGAGGTCTTTCTCATCCCCTCCTGCCTGTCCTTTTAACTGGAGATGCTGAGGACTGAACCTGGGACCTTCTGCATGCCCGGCAGACGCTCTACCATTGAGCTACAGCCCCACTTCATGGCTCTCCAGGGTCTCAGGCTGAGGTCTTTCTCATCCCCTGCCTGGTCCTTTTAACTGGAGATGCTGGGGACTGAACCTGGGACCTTCTGCATGCCCGGCAGACGCTCTACCACTGAGCTACAGCCCCACTTCATGGCTCTCCAGGGTCTCAGGCTGAGGTCTTTCCCATCCCCTCCTGCCTGGTCCTTTGAACTGGAGATGCCGGGGATTGAACCTGGGACCTTCTGCATGCCAAGCAGAGGCTTTTCCACTGAATCATGGCCCTTCCTCATTTATAGCCTGCATCTCAACCCATTGGTCATCCCTGAAAGATACTAGAGATAACTCCCTTAATCCCTGACAGCTTCAAGAAGCTGGGTATCATGGGAAGCAGGAGGGAACCCTCGTGTTTGTGTCTTGGGTTCTTACCGTCTGTCGCTGCGGTGCCCGGGAGGTCGTCTGTGCAGCAGGGAGCCGGTAAGGCGAAGACCAGGACTTTGGAGATGGGCCCGTCTTGCAGGAGGCTCCAACTCTGCAGCACCTCTGACCCGGGGAGGGAAAGGGAGAGAGGGGGTGAGGCCCACAATCTCTGCGGCTGCAGAGCCTCCAGAGAAGGCACGGATGGGGGGGGGGGCTACTGCGTTCTCCTCCCTCCTCCCAAAGGTGGCCCAGGAAGGGTCTCTTGTGTGGTTCTCCCCTCCTCTGTAACAAGAGAGCTCATGGGCTGCAGCTAGTGCAGAACAATGCTGCCAAAGTAGGGGTCAGGGCCAGTGAACAGGATCGTGTGACCCCAGTCCTACAGCAATTACACTGGCTTCCAATCAGCTCCTGAGCCCAATTCAAGGCGCTGGTTTTGAACTTTAAAGTCCTCACAGGGCTAAGGATGGAGGGTCCAAAGGACTCTCTTCTCCCATATGCTCCTGCCCGGAGAATTACAATCACAGGGGCGGCCCTCCTGACTGTTCCAGAGACCAAAGAAGCTTGTCCGGTGAGTACACAAGAGAAGGGCCTTTTCAATGGTGGCCCCTACAGTTATCGAACAACCTTCCCAGAAGGTGTGTCTGGAGCAGTGCGCCCTCTAAGCTGAGTTAGTGTGCCAGAAGCTCACCTTTAATGCTAGTAGCTCACAAAGTAGAGTTTTCGCTCACAAGACTCTGCAGCTTAGAGGGAGCATTGGTCTGGACTCTTGTGAGCAGAAGGGAGGGAGGGAGGGAGGGAGGGAGGGAGGGAGGGAGGGAGGGAGGGAGGAAGGAAGGAAGGAAGGAAGGAAGGAAGGAAGGAAGGAAGGAAGGAAGGAAGGAAGGAAGGAAGGAAGGAAGGAAGGAAGGAAGGAAGGAAGGAAGGAGGGAAGGAGGGAAGGAGGGAGGGAGGGAATGGAAGGGAAAAGAAGGGAAAAGAAGGGAGGAAGGAAGGGAAAGGGAAGGGAAAAAAGGAAGGAAGGAAGGAAGGAAGGAAGGAAGGAAGGAAGGAAGGAAGGAAGGAGGGAAGGAGGGAGGGAGGGAAGGAGGGAGGGAATGGAAGGGAAAAGAAGGGAGGAAGGAAGGGAAAGGGAAGGGAAGGGGGAAAAAGAAAGGAAGGAAGGGAGGGAGGGAGGGAGAGAGGAAGGGAAAGGGAAGGGAAAAGAAGGAAGGAAGGACGGAAGGGAGGGAGGGAGGGAAAAAGGGAAGAAGGAAAGGGAAGGAAAGGAAAGGGAAGGAAGGAAAATGGATGGTGGGCAGGCGAGAGAAGGGGAAAGAAAACAACTTTAACTTTAAATGTATTCTCTAAGCTGCTGGCTGGCTTGGCTTGGAGAAGTGATTTAAAGAGTGAAAGGCCTTCTCCAAGCAGGCCAACAGGGTGGGGGGAGGGGCGGGCTTCAAGAGCCACACAATATGTGTGAAAGAGCCACATGTGGCTGCTGAACCACAGTTTGGCCATCCGTTTTATACTGTAAGCTGCCTTGTGCTCCTATAAGGTAGAAATAAATAAATAAATAATAAACGTTTTAAACACTAAATGTTTAAATAACATACGCAAGGTCTGTCAGGGCGAGAGACAGAGGGTGTCTCAAAGAAAGCTCCAGGGGGAAGTGAAGATGTCTGTTCAGGCCCTGGTCATCCAGAAGTTCTGACCGCCACACCACATTTCTGTGCCCTCCATGGAAGGCTGCAGCAGACGCGCGGGTCGGACTCCCTGCCGGCTGCAAGCAAAGGGCTCCGGCTGAGGGGGCTGCAGACGGTCTTACCTCTGCTGGCTGGATCGACGTGGGCCAATCGGATGTAGCCGCTCTGGCAGCCGAAGGCGGTGAGGCGTCGCCCCGAGTCGGGGAGGTTGAATACGTCCAGCCACAGCACGCTGAGGGGGGGAGAAGGGAGGGGAGAGGAGGACCGGAGTAGCATCCCGAAAGAGACGGACAGACGGAAGGGAAGGCGCGAGACGAGGGAGCTGCTTTTTCAGGGAGGGAGGGCGGGAAGCACCACCAAGTCGCAGCCAACGTAGGGAGACCCGGGGCTTTTTTTGTAGCAGGAGCTCCTTTGCATATTAGGCCACACCCCCAATGATGGAGCCACTCCTTCAAGAGCTGACGGGAGGCCCTGTAAGAAGAGCCCTGTAAGCTCCTGGAGGATTGGCTACAGCAGGGAGGTGTGGCCTAATATGCAAAGGAGCTCCTGCTACAAAAAAAGCTCTGGGGAGACCCCGTAGGGCAGGGGTGTCAAACTCATTTGTTACAAGGGCTGGATCTGATATAAATGAGACCTTGTCGGGCCGGGCCATGTCAGGTCAGGCCATGTGTGTTCCTATTTAAGATTAGATACCGGGAATATAAACTTCATAAAGGACATGGACAAACACAATGATTTTTAAAAAAATTTAAAACATGCTTAAAACGTTAGCACTCATAGTTCTTAAAGATGCTTTCTTTGTATTTCTCTTCTGGGATTCAAGGAACTTGGCAAAGAAAGCTCTGGCTGTTTCCTTCCTCCCTAGGGGACTGGGAAGGGGAGGAGGCTCAGCCAATAGAAGGAAGAGAGGCTTGGCTCAGTAGCTCTGTTGTGTGATTGTGACAGCCTGGCAAAGCAAGCTCTTCCTTTCCCCCCTTCCTCCCCAAGGGAGGAGCCTCAGCCAATCGAGAAAATAGAGGCTTTGCTCTGCAGCTCATGTGCGAATGAGCAAGCCTTGCAAAGCAAGCTGTGACGCAGAAGGAAGCAAGAGAGAGGGAGAAGGAAGTAGATGACAGCCAGTTGCTTGGGGGCCTGATAGGAGCCCTCCGAGGGCCTGATTTGGCCCCCAGGCCAGATGTTTGACACCCCTGCCAGAGGGTTTTGTAGGTGAGAGACGGACAGAGGTGGTTTGGCCCTTGCCTGCCTCTTCCAAGGTGGTCTCCCCCCACCCCAGTACCAACCTTACACAGCGTCCAAGATCCGACGAGACAGTGGTAGCTTGGGCCACCCAAGTCAGGGCGTTTGGAGAGTAGGGGAGATGCAAAATTGGATTTAGAAGATGATATTGGATTTATATCCCGCCCTCCACTCTGAATCTCAGAGTCTCAGAGCAGCTCACACTCTCCTTTACCTTCCCCACCCCCACAACAGACACCCTGTGAGGTGGGTGGGGCTGGAGAGGGCTCTCCCAGAAGCTGCTCTTTCAAGGACAACCTCTGCCAGAGCTATGGCTGACCCAAGGCCATTCCAGCAGCTGCAAGTGGAGGAGTGGGGAATCAAACCCGGTTCTCCCAGATAAGAGTCTGCCCTTTTAAGGACAACCTCTGCCAGAGCTACGGCTGACCCAAGACCATTCCAGCAGCTGCAAGTGAAGAAGTGGGGAATCAAACCCAGTTCTCTCAGATAAGAGTCTGCCCTTTCAAGGACAACCTCTGCCAGAGCTATGGCTGACCCAAGGCCATTCCTGCAGCTGCAAGTGGAGGAGTGGGGAATCAAACCCGGTTCTCCCAGATAAGAGTCTGCCCTTTCAAGGACAACCTCTGCCAGAGCTCTGGCTGACCCAAGGCCATTCCAGCAGCTGCAAGTGGAGGAGGGGGGAATCAAACCCGGTTATCCCAGATAAGAGTCTGCCCTTTCAAGGACAACCTCTGCCAGAGCTATGGCTGACCCAAGGCCATTCCAGCAGCTGCAAGGGGAGGAGTGGGGAATCAAACCCGGTTCTCCCAGATAAGAGTCTGCACATTTAACCACTACAGCAGCACTTTTGAAGCACAAGTTAGTCTTTGCACACTCATAGTGTATCAGGGGAACCATTGCACACCCCCTACCCCCCATCGCACCTTTGCTTCCTGCCCACATGTTGGAAAAGGGGGGCTGCTTACTTGCTTGGAAGCTCCATGAGTTCAGGAAAGAGATCCTCAACGGGCTGCTCCTCAAACTGGTGAAGCTCCTCATTCTGCAAGGAAGGAGAGGGGACGAAGATTTGAATCCCTCGAATTAATCAGATCCCACCTTAAACATTCGTAAGAACAAGCTGGCGGCTTGGAGAATGTGTTTAAAGTTACTTTCTTTCCACCTCTCTATCCCCTCACCTATTTGCCTTCCTTCCTTCCTCCCTCAAACGTCCGACGTTCATGTCTTGCAGCTCTCAAACATCTGATGTTTCTTCTGTGTGGCTCTTACATTAAAAAATTTGGCCACCCTTGCTCTAGCCTGTCATTTTAACAGCCATGCCATGCCAGCTCTCATAAGAACATAAGAGAAGCCCTGTTGGATCAGGCCAATGGCCCATCCAGTCCAACACTCTGTGTCACATAAGAACAGAAGAGAAGCCATGTTGGATCAGGCCAATGGCCCATCCAGTCCAACACTCTGTGTCACATAAGAACATAAGAGAAGCCCTGTTGGATCAGGCCAATGGCCCCTCCAGTCCAACACACTGTGTCACATAAGAACATAAGAGAAGCCATGTTGGATCAGGCCAACGGCCCATCCAGTCCAACACTCTGTGTCACAGAAGAACATAAGAGAAGCCATGTTGGATCAGGCCAACGGCCCATCCAGTCCAACACTCTGTGTCACATAAAAACATAAGAGAAGCCCTGTTGGATCAGGCCAATGGCCCATCCAGTCCAACACTCTGTGCCACATAAGAACATAAGAGAAGCCCTGTTGGATCAGGCCAATGGCCCATCCAGTCCAACACTCTGTGTCACATAAGAACATAAGAGAAGCCCTGTTGGATCAGGCCAATGGCCCATCCAGTCCAACACTCTGTGTCACATAAGAACATAAGAGAAGCCCTGTTGGATCAGGTCAATGGCCCATCCAGTCCAACACTCTGTGTCACATAAGAACATAAGAGAAGCCATGTTGGATCAGGCCAATGCCCCATCCAGTCCAACACTCTGAGTCACATAAGAACAAAAGAGAAGGCACGTTGGATCAGGCCAATGGCCCCTCCACTCCAACACTCTGTGTCACATAAGAACAGAAGAGAAGCCATGTTGGATCAGGTCAATGGCCCATCCAGTCCAACACTATGTGTCACATAAGAACATAAGAGAAGCCATGTTGGATCAGGCCAGTGGCCCATCCAGTCCAACACTCTGTGTCGCATAAGAACATAAGAGAAGCCATGTTGGATCAGGCCATCCAGTCTAACACTCTGTGTCACATAAGAAAGAGAGAGGAGGGAGCCCAAGTCTCTTTGTGGCCTCACCTCTTTATACAGGTGAATGGCAGGATCATTGCCACTCAGCAAGAAGACAGTCTCCGGCTGGCCAGCAACCTGGACTCTGCAAGGCAAGATGAAAACCATAAAGGGGAATAAAAATGTCGGCAAAACTTCATTTGTGAGCTGTCCTGGAATACCGCCCCCCCCCCCAATTCTGCTACCACATCCCCCCAAAAAATAATTGACACACATCGGAAGTTCAGTAGCAACAGCCAGTTTGGTGTAGTGGTTAAGTGAGCGGAATCTTATCTGGGAGAACCGGGTTTGATTCCCCACTCCTCCACTTGCACCTGCTAGAATGGCCTTGGGTCAGCCATAGCTCTGGCAGAGGTTGTCCTTGAAAGGGCAGCTGCTGTAAGAGCTCTCTCAGCCCCACCCACCTCACAGGGTGTCTGTTGTGGGGAGAGGAAGATAAAGAAGATTGTAAGTCGCTCTGAGTTTCTGATTCAGAGAAAAGGGCGGGGTATAAATCTGCAGTCTTCTTCTTCCCTTCCGTTTCCAGCTGCCTCCCCCCCCCCCAGTCCAGTTTTCCAGAAAACCACGCCCGTGGCATGCCAACCGTGCAGGGTGGCCAACTCCCAAGGCGCACCTGGAGTTCTCCTGGAATGAATGACATTTGTTTGCATCACGCCTTTCTCCCCAGTGGAGACAGAATGTGGCTTACCGCCTTCTCCTCCCCCTCCATTTTATCCTCACAACAACAACGCTGTGAAGTAGGTAAGGGTGTGACTGGCCCAAGTTCACCTGGCGAGCTTCCATCATAGAGTGGGGGGATTTGAACTGGCACCATCCAGATCCTAGAGAGCCAGTTTGGTGTAGTGATTAAGTGTGTGAACTCATATCTGGGAGAACCGGGTTTGATTCTCCCACTCCTCCACTTGCACCTGCTAGCATGGCCTTGGGTCAGCCATAGCTCTGGCAGAGGTTGTCCTTGAAAGGGCAGCTGCTGGGAGAGCCCTCTCAGCCCCTCCCACTTCACAGGGTGTCTGTTGTGGGGGAAGGAGATAAAGGAGACTGTGAGTCACTCTGAGTCTCTGATTCAGAGAGAAGGGCAGGGTAGAAATCTGCAGTTCTTCTGCTGCTGCTGGGCTGGACAGACAAGACGTCTGCCCACATTTGGTTCCTTCTAGTTCACAGCTCCAAGGAAGGAGGCTCAGCTGGAATCTTGGCATCAAGTGTAGCTGGAGCTTTCAAAGATCCGCCTTTCACGTTTCCAGGCTGTTGGATCCCTCTACTGGCCTTTTCACTGATTGCCTGAACACACGGGTGGTTGAGGCAGCGTCCCTGGAAAAAGCGTCAGGGCAATTTCCCGCATAAAGAAAGAAGGGGTGCTTTCAGAACTGTTTAAAAAATGTTTTAGGTTCATGAACTGATTCAGAAAATATTGAAACTGTCACTCCCTTTAAATCCGAACTATTTCTCTGAAACATGTTTATAACTAAGATGGATAAAATATCAAAATATATGATCATTCATACCATAACAGCTGCAAGAATAACATCTGCACAATACTGGAAGGAAAAAGAGACTCCGCCTATAGATGACTTGATAGTAAAGCTAATGGAGATAGCTGAAGCAGATGAATTGACATATATGCTTAACACTCAAAACAGACAAGAATAAGGTACAGGATTAGTCAAAGTTTAATGAAAGGTTACGCAAACGTAAATGAAAATGTAAATGAATAGCCGAATGTAAAGTATATTTAAGAAGAATGACAGAAGGTTAAAAAGGTTAAGAATGGAGGGCGAATGAGCATAAAAAAAGAGAGGGATATAATGTTGCTCATAATTAGATCTCGTGAAGAGGAACTGCTCACCTCACCTTTGTTTTTTGCTATATATGTTTAAGTATGGTGTGCGATTTTTATGTTACATGGAAATTTGAATAAAACACTGAAATTAGAAGACGTTTTAACTTATTGGTTTTGTTTCTGTTTTTATTTTCTCTCCCTGTGAGTCTCTGCAGACAGCTGCCAGGGCAGGAGAGGTCCAATCGTGCTGAGCTGTGGCAGAAGCGTCTCGGGCATCTGCAAAAAAGGGGGACGAGGAGATGCCAGGGATGGGGGGGAGAGAGAGGCTGCATATACCTACTCTGCGTGGTAGAGCTGGAAAGGGGTAAACTGTAGCTCTAGGTTCAAGCAGCTCTCTGGAGGGGAAGACAGAAAAGAAAGAAGGGCTTCTGAAACAAACAAGAAATCATGTTCCTTTCCTCACCTAGAGCAGAATAGAATGTGCTTTAAACATTCTGTGATGCTGATGGATCTAATAGTTCTTCATCACAGTGCTATCAATCTCTCTCTCTCTATCTATCTATCTATCTATCTATCTATCTATCTATCTATCTATCTATCTATCATCCATCCATCTCTATCTCTCTATCTAGTTATCATCCATCCATCTCTATCCATCCATCCATCTCTATCTATCCATCATCCATCTCTATCCATCCATCCCTATCTATCTATCATCCATCCATCCATCCATCCATCCATCCATCCATCCATCCATATCTAATCCATCCATCCATCCATCTCTAATCCATCCACCCATCCAGCTATCTAATCCATCCATCCATCTCTATCTATCTAATCCATCCATCCATCCATCTCTATCCATCCATCCCTATCTATCTATCATCCATCCATCCATCCATCCATCCATATCTAATCCATCCATCCATCCATCTCTAATCCATCCACCCATCCAGCTATCTAATCCATCCATCCATCTCTATCTATCTAATCCATCCATCCATCCATCTCTATCCATCCATCCATTCATCCAGCTATCTAATCCATCTATCCATTTGTATCTATCTAATCCATCTATCCATTTGTATCTATCTAATCCATCCATCCATCCATCCATCCATCCATCCATCCATCCATCCATCCATCCATCCATCTAAAATGAGTCCAGTGGCACAAAGTGGTAAAGCTGCAGTTCTGCAGTCCAAGCTCTCTGCTCAAGACCTGAGTTCAATCCCAGCAGAACCTGGGTTCAGGTAGCCGGCTCAAGGTTGACTCAGCCTTCCATCCTTCTGAGGTCGGTAAAAGTAGTACCCAGCTTGCTGGGGGGGGGGGCGGAAGTGGAGACGACTAGGGAAGGCAACGGCAAACCACTCTGTAAAAACTCTGCCGTAAAAACGTTGTGATGCGGCATCACCCCAGAGCCGGAAACAACTGGTGCTTGTACAGGGGACTACCCTTTTTTTACATCTGTCTGTCTGTCTATCTATTTATCGCTTAATTTGAGATTTATTATAGCCTTTACTCATCAGCGGATCAGCTACTGATACAAACGCAAAAAAACAAAGTTCACCATGAAACAAGACTGAATGTTGAAAATGAATTATGAGATGCCTCTCTAACCATTTGTTGTAAGTAGATCCAAGTAGGCAGCCGTGTTGGTCTGAAGTAGCAGAACCAAATAGGAGTCAAGTGGCACCTTTAAGACCAACTTAGTTTTATTCAGAACGTCAGCTTTCGTGTGCTCTCTGAGCACACTTCATCAGACGAGGAATCCTGTTTGGTTCATTTGTTGTAAAGTTTCTATTGTCAGGTGCTAGGAGAAAGGGCTCAAACCCAGAGCCAGCAGCTTCGAAGCCTTGTTCTATGCTCCAGTATAACTGTCTCTGTGGCTCCACAGCGCCCTCCTCAAGAATGCCCAGCAGAGGAAACACACCTTGGCTGAAAGGGCCCAATGGGAGCTAGGAGGTCAGCTGACTTGAGGGTCCAATCAGGTCCCAGCCTGGAGGTATAAAGCTACTCCCTCCCTGTACGGAGCCTTTCAGCCTGCACCACTTGTACGTATGGCAAGGACCGCATTCGTTCTGCCAGCCCTCATTTCTGCCCGGAAGAGGTATCGAGACGGGTGGCTGCGTTTGCAAGCGGCAGAAAAGAGCAGGAGTCCGGCAGCGCCTTAAAGACCGACAAAATTTGTGGCAGGGCAGGAGCTTTTGAGAGTCACGGCTCACTTCTTCAAGACGGGTAAGCCATGTTAGTCGGTCTGTAGCAGGAGCAAAGAGTAGGAGTCCAGGCCTACGAAACCTGGGGCAGGGGAGAAGCTTTTGTAAGGATTAGGACACTTTCCCTATGAAGAAAGGTTAAAGCGTTTGGGGCTCTTTACCTTGAAGAAATGTCGACTGAGGGGTAACACGATAGAAGTTGGCAAGATTATGCATGGGATAGAGAAGGCAGAGAAAGAAGTCCTTTTCTCCCTTTCTCAAAATATGAGAACTCGTGGGCACTCCATGAAATTGTTGAGCAGTCAGGTTAGAACGGATAAAAGGAAGTCCTTCTTCACCCAAAGGGTGATTAACGTGTAGAATTCACTGCCACAGGAGGCGGGGTGGCGGCTACAAGCATAACCAGCTTCAAGAGGGGAGTGGATAAGCACATGGAGCAGAGGTCCATCAGTGGCTATTAACCAGAGCATATTGATGGAACTCTCTGTCTGGGGCAGTGATGCTCTGTATTCTTGGTACTGGGGGGGGGGGGGTGGAACCACAATGGGAGGGCTTCTAGTGTCCTGGCCCCACTGAAAGACCTCCTGATGCCACTTTGTTTTTATGGCCACTGTGTGACATAGAGTGTTGGACTGGATGGGCCATTGGCCTGATCCAACATGGCTTCTCTTCTGTTCTTATGCGACACAGAGTATTGGACTGGATGGGCCATTGGCCTGATCCAACAGGGCTTCTCTTATCTTCTTCTGTGACACAGAGTGTTAGACTGGATGGGCCATTGGCCTGATCCAACAGGGCTTCTCTTATGTTCTTATGTGGCACAGAGTGTTGGGACTGGATGGGCCATTGGCCTGATCCAACAGGGCTTCTCTTCTGTTCTTATGTGACACAGAGTGTTGGACTGGATGGGCCATTGGCCTGATCCAACAGGGCTTCTCTTCTGTTCTTATGTGGCACAGAGTGCTGGACTGGATGGGCCATTGGCCTGATCCAACAGGGCTTCTCTTCTGTTCTTATGTGACACAGAGTGTTGGACTGGGTGGGCCACTGGCCTGATCCAACAGGGCTTCTCTTCTGTTCTTATGTGACACAGAGTGTTGGACTGGGTGGGCCATTGGCCTGATCCAACAGGGCTTCTCTTCTGTTCTTATGTGACACAGAGTGTTGGACTGGATGGGCCATTGGCCTGATCCAACAGGGCTTCTCTTCTGTTCTTATGTGGCACAGAGTGCTGGACTGGATGGGCCATTGGCCTGATCCAACAGGGCTTCTCTTCTGTTCTTATGTGACACAGAGTGTTGGACTGGATGGGCCACTGGCCTGATCCAACAGGGCTTCTCTTCTGTTCTTATGTGACACAGAGTGTTGGACTGGGTGGGCCATTGGCCTGATCCAACAGGGCTTCTCTTCTGTTCTTATGTGACACACAGTGTTGGACTGTGTCACAAAAGAACAGAAGAGAAGCCATGTTGGATCAGGCCAATGTCCCGTCCAGGCATCATCAGGAGGTCCCCCAGTGCGGCCAGGACATTAGAAGCCCTCCCACTGAGGGAGTTTGCTGTTTAGTGCCTTAAACTGGAGGAAGGATACATTCCCTCCCCTGTAAAAAGCGGGTTTGCTGGGAGCTGTAGCACCTCCCAACTTTTGTCTGCTATGGTTTTTGCAAGGAAGAGCATGGTGGTGGTGGTGGTGGGATGTTGGGCTTTTAGAGCATAGATGAAGGGAGCGCGGGGAAAAGAGAACCCATAGATAAAAACCGTGATGGTTCTTTATGATAGGGAGTCAGTCTAATCCAAGGGCAGCCAAACTGTGACTCGGGAGCCACATGTGGCTCTTTCACACATATTGCATGGCTGTCGAATCCCCCAGCGGGAGGGAGGGACAGTGGCTCAGTGGTAGAGCATCTGCTTGGTAAGCAGAAGGTCCCAGGTTCAATCCCCGGCATCTCCAACTAAAGATGGTCCAGGCAAATAGGTATGAAAAACCTGGAGAGCCACTGCCAGTCTAAGTGGACAAGACTGACTTTGATGGACCGAGGGTCTGATTCAGTATAAGGCAGCTTCATATGTTCATATGTTCACTACGCCCCCCAAGCACCAAGAATACAGAGCATCACTGCCCCAGAAAGAGAGTTCCAACGATAAGCTGTGCCTAATAGCCACTGATGGACCTCTGCTCCATATGCTTATCATTAAAGAATATGCATATGCTTAAAGAATCAACTATTCCTAGACACATCTGAAGCTGCCTCGTACTGAAACAGACCCTTGGTCCATCAAGACTAGCGGCTGCTCTTTTGCGAGTCCCTGAGAATCAGTTTGGTGTAGAGGTGAAGTGTGTGGACTCTTATCTGGGAGAACCGGGTCTGATTCCTCACTCTTCCAATTGCAGCTGCTGGAACGGCCTTGGGTCAGCCAGAGCTCTCGCAGGAGTTGTCCCTGAAAGGGCAGCTTCTGTCAGAGCTCTCTCAGCCCCAACCACCTCACAGGGTGTCCGTTGTGGGGGAGGAAGATAAAAGGAGATTGTGAGCCGCTCTGAGACTCTGGGATTTGGAGTGGAGGGCGGGATATAAATCCAACATCACAGGGGTAGCCAGCGGTAGCTCTCCAGATTTTTTTTTGCCTACAACTCCCATCAGCCCCAGCCAGCATGGCCAATGGCTGGGGCTGATGGGAGTTGTAGGCAAAAAACATCTGGAGAGCTGTCATCTTCTCTCCAGGGTCTCAGAAGCAGAGGGGCCATTGTTCAGTGGCATGCAGAAGGTCCCAGGCTCAATCCCCAGCTTCACCAGTTAAAAGGACCAGGCAGGAGGGGATGGGAAAGACCTCCGCCTGAGACCCTGGAGAGCCATGAAGTGGGGCTGTGGCTCAGTGGAAGAGCCTCTGCTTGGCATGCAGGAGATCCCAGGTTCAATTCCTAGCATCTCCAGTTAAAAGGACCAGGCAGGAGGGGATGGGAAAGACCTCCGCCTGAGACCCTGGAGAGCCATGAAGTGGGGCTGTGGCTCAGTGGAAGAGCCTCTGCTTGGCATGCAGGAGGTCCCAGGTTCAATTCCTAGCATCTCCAGTTAAAAGAACCAGGCAGGTGGGGATGGGAAAGACCTCCGCCTGAGACCCTGGAGAACGCCTGCCAGTCTGAGTAGACAAGACTGACCTTGATGAACCGAGGGTCCGATTCAGAAGAACCGAGGGTCCGATTCAGAAGAAGGCAGGTTCATGTGTTCACCTTCTACCTGGTCCTTTTAAACTGGAAATGCAAGGAACTGGACTTGGGACCTTCTGCATTCAAGGCAGACAGAGGGTGCCAGGAGATTAGAGTGCGGAAAGAGAGCACAGGAGTCAAAGGTGCCATTGGAAAGAGGGATGGAATTAAAGAGAGCAGCACAGGGTTCCCTCATAGCTTCTGTAGGAGCTGTATTAACTAACCTTGGTGTCAGGGCAAAGAGGGCTGAATAATGATGCAAATGGCGGTCAGTGATTTATTATGGTACATGTGTGTTTCCTTCTCCCACTGGTGCCAAAAAAATAATTCCCTAACCTTTTCCTATGCTGGTCTTATGGGGACTGTTATTCCAGCTTTTGTTTTTTTTAAAAATTCTCTTTCTAGCACAGTCATGTTGTAAAGTGTATACATATATATTTTATCTTTCTATGCAGAGAAAGTATGAAGAGTTTTAATAAAAAAAACATGCGTGCAATAGTTGTTCATGTCTTGTGGCCCTCAAACATCTGAAGTTTATTCTATGTGGCTCTTATGTTAAGCAGATTTGGCCATCCCTGCTCTAGGCTGATGCTGCATTGAGCAGGGGGTTGGACTAGATATGGCCTGCATGGCCCTTTCCAACTCTATGATTCTATGTCTTTCACAGTGAGCTTCCATCCAAATACTAAGCAGGGCAGAACCTGCTTGCTTCCCAGATCTGATGAAATTGGGCTTGCCTGGCCCATCTATCTTAGTCCTACTACACTGTGAACAAGAGCTCTCTGGTGACTGATCATTCTCCATTCTGTCATCTGCACCAAGTTTTGGCAAGCAAGGTGTCCGAAATGTGAAAAATAAGACAGGAAAAGATATTGACTCGCTTCTGGAGACTTTCTTTTCCCGAAGACCGGGGTAGCCTAAAAGAAAGGGAACAGCTGAAGACCCAAAGGAGAGTAACTGGAGAGCAAAGGCAGGCCTTCGAAACTTACGTGCGATGGAGTCCAGGTTATATTCTGAACCCGGTTCGTAATCGCAGTATATGTTGAGGAAAGGGCTGGCTTTGTCTCCGGAATCCTGGGAAAGGGAAAGAAAGACAGGCCAATCAGGAGTCAATTTTTGCCAATTCCCTCCTACCACTATAGACATTCAGCTCTTCTTCTCCCTTCCAAACTACTGGGGACGGGGGGGGGGGGTGTGGGTGGGTGGATCTTCTGTCACATGAGCAATATTTCAGGGGTGGGATTTGGGACTTCAAGAGAAGAGGAACTGAAGAAGTCCTGCTGCACTGAAGGAAATCTCTTCTACGAGCAGAGATCACTTGGGGGATTCAACCCCCTCTATTTCGCAGTTCAAGCGTAATGACACATTATGTTTCGCCATGGCAACGAAAATTTAAATATCAAGCCATGTGCGAGATCAAGGATTCCGCAGGAACCGTTTATGACTGAGACAAGCAACCATCTGCCGACCCGCCTGCGTCCCCTGCGTCTAGGTCAGCAGGCTGAGAAGCCCAGCTGCACCTGCCCTTCCAACAAGGAAGGACTTACTCCCAAACAAACGCACGAGGGTCAAAGCAGAAGGAAGCAACAATCCGGGAGGAACAGGTCATCCTCGAGTGCATTTTGTAGCCTTGCTTTGGAATAACCTAACCATGGAAGTTGTTGACCTTACTGAGAACGTAAGAGAAGCCATGTTGGGTCAGGCCAATGGCCCATCCAGTCCAACACTCTGAGTCACAAAGCGGCCAAAAAAACCAAGTGCCATCAGGACGTCCACCAGCGGGGCCAGGACACTAGGAGCCCTCACACTGTGCCCCCCCAAGCACCAAGAATACAGAGCATCACTGCCCAGACAGAGAGTTCCAATGATAAGCTGTGGCTAATAGCCACTGATTGACCTCTGTTCCATATGTTCATCCAATCCCCTCTTGAAGCTGCCTATGCTTGTAAATTCCACGTGCTAATCACCCTTTGGGTGAAGAAGGACTTCCTTTTATCCATTCTAACCTGACTGCTCAGCAATTTCATTGAGTGCCCACGAGTTCTCGTATTGTGAGAAAGGGAGAAAAGTACTTCTTTCTCTACCTTCTCTATCCCACGCATAATCTTATCAACCTCTATTGTGTCACCCCTCAGTCGACGTTTCTCCAAGCTAAAGAGCCCCAAGCGCTTTAACCTTCATAGGGAAAGTGTTCCAACCCTTTAATCAGTTTAGTTGCCCCTTTTCTGCACTTTTCCCAATACTATAATATCTTTTTTGTGCGGTGACCAGAATTGTACACAGTACTTCAAATGACGCCACACCACTGGTTATGATACTGGCTGATTTGTTTTCAATTCCCTTCCTAATCATTCCCAGCATAGCAGTGGCCTTTTGCAGTCGCACACTGTCTTGACATTTTCAGTGAGTTATCTACCACGACCCCAAGATCTCTCTCTTGGTCAGTCTCTGCCAGTTCACACCCATCAACTTGTATTTGTAGCTGGGATTCTTGGCCCCAATGTGCATGACTTTGCACTTGGCCACATTGAACCGCATCTGCCACGTTGACGCCCACTCACCCAGCCTCGACAGATCCCTTTGGAGTGCCTCACAATCCTCTCTGGTTCTCACCACCCTGAACAGATTACCACGGCTATCCATCTTGATCTACGTGCTATTTAAGCCGCGATTATTGCTACCAGCAAGGAATATCCCTAACTTTCCAACCCCAAAAGAGGCCGTTTTAATCAGTTTTCTGGAAAAGAGCCCCCCCCCAAAAAAGGACACCAAAATAGAAGAGGACACTTGGTAACCGCATTCCAGCTGCTCAACACCGCTGCCCTCCTGAAACGGTTTTCCCAGGCGGCAATCCAGAGCTGTGCGTACCTTAATGAAGGTGATCCCCACGACCAGGCCCCGTTTGGGAGGGGACTTGTTGAACGTGTCAATGGACACAATCTCAGCATCGACTGGAAAGGCAAAAGAGGTTTTTAAAGGCTGCAGGCGATACAAAGGCAGCGGGTGTCGAGACGCACTGCCACCGCGATAACAGGATTATCGAGCAAATAAAAGAAAAAGACCAACAGCAGAGATGCCTGCTACAATTCTTGCATTCTGCAGGTACGTACAGGTCAAATGATTTCTTTTTTAGGACTCTTTACATTCTTAGGCATATGGCAATGATACTTCAGCATACGCCGACGACCCCCAAAGCGTGAATACGAAGGAGGAATGCCTGGAAACGCGAGCGCTGCAGCTTGCAAGGGAATCCGGACGTGTGCACCTCTACCTGTGACTGGCCCAGGGTCACCCAGCTGGCTGCATGCGGAGGAGTGGGGCATCAAACCCAGTTCCTCAGATTATAGCCCACCACACTTAACCCACTACACCACACGGCATCCTATTTCAGACATCCCTAGTAGACTATAAGTAAGCTGGAACCTTTTCTTCACTATCAGCAGTAAAAGAGTAAGAATGTAAGAGAAGCCACGTTGGACGAGGCCAATGGCCCATCTAGGCCGTCACTCTGCATCACACAGCGGTCAAAACCCAGGGACCAACAGGAGGTCCATTAGTGGGGCCAAAAATAACACCAGCCCACCTTGCAGGGCAGTTGTAAGGATTACATCAACACAATAAGCTTTTTCCTGAAAAGGGGAGGCTGTCTGCAGCCTTCCCCCACTTCAGCTTCACTCTAGGGTTGCCAGCTCTGGGCTAGGAAATTCCTGGGTTTTTGGGGGTGGAGTCAGGAGAGGGAGGGGCTTGGGAAAGGGAGGGCCCTCAGCAGGATACAGTGCCAAATAGCCCACCCTCCAAAGCTGCCACTTTCTCCAGGAGATCTGCTCTCTGCAGTAGAGGCAGTGTGGTGTAGTGGTTAAGAACGGTAATCCCGAAGCTGGAGAACAGGGTTTGATTCCGCATCCCTCCAAATGAAGCCAGCTGGGGTGATCTTGGACCAGTCACCGTTCTCTCCAAGCTCTCTCAATGCCACCTGCCTCACAAGGTGCAAGTTGTGGTGTGAGGAAGGGAAAGGCGATCGTAAGCCGCTTTGAAACTCCTTAGGGTAGAGAAAAGTGGGGTATAAAACCAACTCTTCTAATCAAGTAGAGTATAAAAAACAACTCTGCTTTCCCCCCCTAGTCAATAGAATAAATTAAATGGGCTGTCCTGCAGAGGCTGGTACAGAGCTGGTTTTTGTGTTGCCCCTGAAGTTCAGACCAGAAGAGTTTACATTAAATCAGAAGAGTTTTCGACTAAACATCAGCAGTTCCTCAGGAGGTGGTGGGTTCCTCAGGCTTCCATGGGAGGCGGTGGGCTTTCCTTTTGGGAAGTTTCCAAACAGAGGCCAGATGGCCCTCTGACAGCAATGCTGATTCTGTGAACTTAGGCAGATCATGAGGAGCAGGGCAGGAAGGGCTGCATCAGTACTTAGTTTGTGTGGCGCTTTCTTACACACCCGAGGGAATGCTGATCATCACTTTGGGATCAGGAAGCAAGTTTTCTCCAGGCCAGGGATCCTCAAGGGTTTATTTCCTGCCATCTTTTGGGCATGTAGCAGGCGTCACTGGGTGTGTGTGTGGGGGGGGGGGTGGTAGGGTTGCCAATCCCCAGGTGGGGGCAGGGGATCCCCCGGTTTGGAGGCCCTCCTCACGCTTCAGGGTCATCAGAAAGTGGGAGGGGGGAATGTCTGCTGGGCACTCCATTGTTCCCTATGGAGACCAATTCCCATAGGTTATAACGGAGAATTCATCCTTGGGCATCTGGGGCTGGGGGGGGGGCTGTTTATTGAGGTAGAGGCACCAATTTTTCGGCATAGCATTCAATGCGTCTCCTCAAAAGACCCTCCAAGTTTCAAAAGGCCTGGACCAGGGGTCCTATTTTATGAGCCCCAAAAGAAGGTGCCCCCATCCTCCATTGTTTCCAATGAAGGGAAAGCATTTAAAAGGCATTTAAATGGGATGGCCCGAACTCCCTTTGGAGTTCAATGACGCTTGTCACAACCTTTCTCCTGGCTCCACCCCCAGTGTCTCCTGGCTCCACCTCAATGTCTCCTGACTTCACCCCAACGTCTCCTGACTTCACCCCAACGCCTCCTGGCTCCACCCCAACGCCTCCTGGCTCCACCCCAACGCCTCCTGGCTCCACCCCCAGTCTCCTGGCTCCACCCCCAAGTCTGGCTCCATCCCCAATGCCTCCTGACTCCACCCCCAGTCTCCTAGCTCTACCCCAGTGTCTCCTGGCTCCACCCCCAAAGTCTCCTAACTCCACCCCCAAGTCTCCTAGCTCCACCCCAATGTCTCCTGACTTCACCCCAATGTCTCCTGGCTCCACCCCCAGTCTCCTGGCTCCACCCCCAGTCTCCTGGCTCCACCCCCAATGCCTCCTGACCCCACCCCCAGTCTCCTAGCTCTACCCCAGTGTCTCCTGGCTCCACCCCCAAGTCTCCTAGCTCCACCCCAATGTCTCCTGGCTCCACCCCCAAGTCTCCTGGCTCCACCCCTATGCCTCCTAGCTCCACCCCCCCAAGTCCCCAGATATGTCTTGAATGGGACCTGGCCGCCTTACCTGGGATGTAGGTGAACTGGAGCTCCCTGGCGACGGGGCGGAGCTTCTGGCGGAGGTCCTGGTAGCGGAAATAGATGACCTTCCCCTTGAGGGTGGCGGCCAGCAGCCCCCCCGGCCCGCCCTCGGGCGCCTCCCTGCCCCCCTCCTCCTCCTCCTGCGCCTGCCCCCCCGGCAGGGCGGCCAGCCCGTAGACGTTGCTCTGCGAGGAGAAGCGGGTGAAGCTGTCCTCCACCAACGGGCAGCCCGCCCAGGGAACCTCCATGCCGGCACCGGCGAGGACAACCCCCTTCGTAAACTCCTCTCACTGGAAGAGCCCAACCGACGGGGCCTCCCATCAGCGGCGTCGCGGAGGATGACGTCACGGAGAACCGCCGGTCTTTCTTTCGTTTCCGCCTTCTGCCCATTTTAGAAATGGCCACCCAAGCGTCAGGGCTGGTTTTATTCTCAGCGACGGCGCAGGGGGGACGCGACAAGCCTGGCGGAAGAGCGTCATTCCTCCAGAGAGACTGACTCCTGGTTTAGAACGGAGCCTTAGGTTTTCTGAGCGCTATTGCCTGTTCATAAAATGTTTTTATTGTATTTGTTTTATTTTATGTTGTGCTCTGCCCTGAGCCCTATGGGGAATGGGCGGAATAGAAATAAATAGATGCAATTCCTATTTATTCCTTCTGTCCTGTCCAGGGGTGGGGAACAGTGGCTCTCCAGATTTTTTTTTGCCTACTATCATCAGCCTCAGCCAGCATGGCCAATGGCTGGAGCTGATGGGAGTTGTAGGCAAAAAACATCTGGAGAGCTATCATTGGCAACCCCTGCTAGACTGTCTATGTGTAACAGATGTGGTGATACAGGGAAGGGTCCAGGTGTACTTTTAAGACTAGCACATTCTATTGTAGCATCAGCTTTTGAGAATCACAGCTCTCTTCGTCAGATGCAGGAGAGCTGTGATTCTCAAAAACTTATGCCACGATAAAATGTGTTATTCCTAAAGGTGCGAAGAGACTCTTCACTATTTTGTAGCAACTAACACAGCTAACTGCTCTGGAGATCCCCCGGAATTACAGCTTATCAGACCATGAGTTCAGCAGGAGCTCACAGGAGCACAGCTCCTGAACCTTTCTGAGGGCTCCTCCTCCCCCCACCCCCAACCTACCTTGTCCTTTGCCCCTGTATAAATCAATGATGCTGCCTCATTTGCAGTACTGTGTACAATTCTTTTTGACTCAATGAAATTGCTGAGCAGTCAGCTAAAAAAGTAAAAGGAAGGGTGGAATTCACTGCCACAGGAGGTGGTGGCGGCTACAAGCATAGCCAGCTTCAAGAGGGGATTGGATAAGCATATGGAGCAAAGATCCATCAGTGGCTATTAGCCATAGTGAATTGTTGGAATTTTGTCTGGGGCAAATGATGCTCTGTATTCTTGGTGCTTGGGAGAGGCAACAGACTTCTAGTGTCCTGGCTGCAATGGTGAACCTCCTGATGGCACTTGGGGGTTTTTGGCCACTGTGTGACACAGTGTTGAACTGGATGGGCCATTGTCCTGATACAACTGGGCTTCTCTTATGTTCTTATAAAATGCTCCCGTAAACATGGGCAAGTTTAGCAATGTCCCCTCTCTTGCACAGAAAAACAAGTGGCATATTTATTGTTGGAAGTGGGGGGTGGGCTGTAGCAAGCAAGAAGGCTAAGGAGACTTGGCTGCTTCTGGAACTGGCCAGTCATAGAACTGGAAAAGGTTGTACAGGCCGTCTAGTTCAACCCCCTGCTCAATGCAGAATCAGCCTAAAATATCCCAGACAAGTGTTTGCCTGGCTGCTGCTTGAAGACTGCCAGTACAGGGCAGGCCTCACCCCACTCCCCCCAAGACAGACAATTCCATTGCTGAACTGTGATGTGTATTTAGCTTATGATCAATCCATACCCCCAAGATCTTGTTCACACACACTGCTACCAAGAAGCGCATCCCCTCCCATTCATTTCACAGCACCCTAGCCTGCTATACAAAGGCTAATGACATGGAGTCACGAGGGGGGGTGCAATTTAGCACCCTGAACAGGCTGGCGCCCTAGGCGACTGCCTATTTTGCCTCCAGGCAGGGCCAGCCCTAGCTGTAAGCAAAAGGTATTCCAGTGAACTGCTAAACCAGAAGTGGCCAAATGGGCTCGGGAGCCACATGTGGCTTTTCACACATATGGTGTGGCTCTTGAAGCCCCCACATCCCCATCGGCCAGCTTAGAGAAGGCTTGAAGGAGTCTCCTTAAATCACTTCTCCAAACACTAAGCCAGCCTGTGGCTTGGAGAACGCATTTAAAGTTGCTTTCTCCGCCCCTGACCGATCCAATTCCTCTCCCCCAAATCCATGAGCCGCCAAGAGGCTGAAATTCTGCCACTTAACTTTAAACGAAAGTATAACGGGTGTGATGTTGATGTTAATGGTTTTACTGTTTTTACAGCACTGCACATCACCCAGAGCCCCACAGCTGGGGGAATCAGGCATTCTTAAGTATAATATACTAAAAAAATAATCTCTGCCTAGTGAAATTTCTGAAGCCAGAGCCAGACTCGGGGGAAGCATGGCAACCGAGGAAGCAGAAGTATGCAAATTAAATTGGCTTAATTGCCAATTAATTAAGAGCACAGGTCCTGATCTGGTTAACGGCTAGGCCAGGAGAGTCAAACATGCTTAAATGCACAGGAGCTACAGAGCAAAACCTCTATTTTCTCCATTGGCTGAGGCTCCTCCCATGGGGAGGCAGAGCTTGCTTTGCCGGGCTCTCTCAATTGCACAGCAGAGCTACCGAGCAAAGCCTCTCTTCCTTCTACTGGCTGAGGCTCCTCCCATGGGGAGGCAAAGCTTGCTTTGCTGGGCTCTCAATTCACAGCAGAGCTACTGAGCCAAGCCTCTCTTCCTTCTATTGGCTGAGGCTCCTCCCCACCCTCCCGTCCTCTGGGGAAGGAAGGAAAGAGCCAGAGCTTTCTTTGCCCAGTTCCCTGGATCCCATGGGAGAAATACAAAGAAACACCTTTAAGACCAATGAATGCTAACGTTTCAAGCATGTTTAAAGTTTTAAAAATAAATATATTTGTGTTCTTTATAAAATTTATATCTCTGCTGCCTAATCTTAAATAGGTACACGCATGGCCTGGCCTGGCCTGGCAAGGTCTCATTTATGTCAGATCTGGCCCTCATAACAAATGAGTTCGACACCCCTGGGCTAGGCCGTGAGGGTGAAATACCTCTAGCCCCGCTCAAGCTCAATCAGCGAAGGCCGCAAGAAGCAGAGGAGGAGCAGAGAAGCCCAGAGTCGACCCAGCGCAACCCTCCGTCAACCTGAAGGCTAGACAGACACAGAGGCAGCCGGATTCAGGCGTACAATTCTGTTTTTATAGACATATATATAGAGAGAGAGAATCACAGCCAGAAATGGAACCACAACTGAGTGGGGCGATGGGTGGGGGGGCGGGGAAGAGGGGCCAGAATTAGTCCTCAAACACAGGGGGGGGGGAGAGAACAGCAAAGGTACATTTTGAAGACATGCACGTCGTTTTGAAGCCCAGGAAAAGCAGCAGGAACTTAAGCTGGAGAGAGGCTACCGTCAAGACGTTATTGTGGTTTCTTTTTCCCACCCATGCAAAGTGTATTGTTTCTAAAGTTACTGTTCTGTTGCTGTGTGCCGGGTTGTTCACTAGGATCAGCGAAAGTCTGTTGCGGGTGGAGGTTAGACGCATGCAGGCCGCTTCCGAAGCCCTCCCGCTTCCCCCCTTTCGAGAACGGAAAGGTGAGTCTGAGAATTACCGAGGGGTGAGTAATCCTGAAGATCCGACCCCTTTTTACCCCCGGCTACATGATACCTTTTTTTTTTTAGGGAAGTCAAACGCAAGGTGGGAGGGGGGGCAAGGAAGGACAGAGCTTATTATGGCAACGAGCAGGGCCTTTTTTTTTTGTAGCGGGAACTCCTTTGCCTATTAGGCCACACCCCACTGAGGTAGCCAATCCTCCTGGAGCTTACAAGAGGCCCTGTTAGGAGCCCTGTAACCTCTTGGAGGACTGGCTACATCAGGGGGTGGGTGTGACCCAATAGGCAAAGGAGCTCCTGCTATAAAAAAAGCCCCGGCGATGAGTACCAAACGCGGAATAAATACTCGGCGAGAGGAACGCTCCCTCTTAAACTAAGCCCGGAGTGGAGAGGCAGGGCAAAATGGCAGCTCTCAAAACAGCTGATGCAGAGTGTCACTAGCGTGGAGGGGATTTTGGTGACCACTGAGCTAGCTGCTCACTGCCCTTCAGGGAGTGGAACCGTCATCTTGCTCGGTCCAGGGACTAGCGACGAGGATGCTGTGCGCCACCGCGTATTTTATAAGCTGCCCGCCCGTATAGTAAGGGGAAGAGCTTGGAAGGAGAAATTTACCGTCTGGAATGCCGGGGGCCAAGAGAACCTTGTCCCCTAGGAAAAGCCGAGCTGGTCTGCGCAGGGTGCAAGTCACGTTGAGGCGCTGCAATTTCTCAGACCTTATTTGGGAAACGGGGGGAGCCGCCACGCAAGCCAGGGCTCGACGGGAAGCTGCGGCCACAGAGGGTGAGCTCGGCGCTGACCTAAGGGACGCAAAGCGGCCGCACCCAAGGAGAGGACGTTACCCAGAAGCTTGAAGCGGGGAGAGACAAGGTCACCCACCCTGTACGAAAACCTACTTCAGGGAGGCAGGCCAGAACTGTTTTGGAAGCTCGGGGGTGGGGTCAGAGGAGCGGGAGATGAAGCAACGGTGGTCTCCTCTGCAATTAGGGGGTGCATTCTATTCCCATTCTATTGGGCGACTCTCCAAACGGGTTATCTAGGCGAAAAGGGAAAAAAGAAGGCCGTGCCGCCAGCTGGGACTGCTGGAAAGACTATAAATATTGAACTGCGGAAGTTTATTTTAAGCCCCCCACAGAAAGGAACCCAGGCTGGCTCGGGAAGAGAAACCTGGAAAGGGAAGAAAATTCAGGCTGGCTGAGGAAGAGAGAGACTCTCGGGTCTGGTAAGGGAAGCACGGCGAGGCAACGACAAGGGGGAAGGAACTTCCTACTACGGGGCTTGCGTTTCTCTCCCGCTGGAGCCAGTCCGCAGGCACTGCGCTCTCTCTCTGGTCCTGTTTCTGCCGTACGAAGAGACCGTGGCAGGGAGAGGGGGGGGGAGCTGATGAGAACGGGATTAAATAAACGATTTGCCATCGGAGTCCAGTTCCTGGTGCTAAGACCCCCCCCCCTCTCTCCCCCACCGCTGATCCACGCGGAAGTCCCGCAGAGAAGGAGCAGCGGGTCGCGGGGGATGGCCGCCGCCTTAACGCAGGTCCTCCTCTTCGCCCTGTATGGTCTTCTTGATGCGCAGGAGCATGGTGGTGAGCCACTGGTCCAGGCGGGAGATCGAGTCGTATTCCTTGACCTGACGGTGAGAAAGGAAAACGCAACGGCGGGTCAGCGAGGCTCTGAAGTCCAAGTCACTCCCTAGAAAGGAGGATGCCACCCTTCCCAGAACTGATCCGCGTTTGCTTCAAGCTCACAGGACTTTTGTACCGATTCCCCACGAGCCTTACGCCGCTCTCACGCTCCTCTGCAGGGACTCAGTCGGATTTCACACTATCCGCCCCCCGCCCCCTGGGGCTGCAACTCACTTCGCCTTTTTTGTGCGGCAACAGAAACCGGTTTTTAGAGGATCCTTGTTTGCTGCGCGAAAGAGGCAGAGCTAGTTTGCAGCCCCGGGGGAGATAGTGTGAAATCTGACGGAAGCCCTGCAGACGAGAGGAGAGGAGACCGAGAGTGGCATAAGGCTAGTGGGGAATCAGTATTGGTTTGCTCTATCTAATGCAAGCAGACCTGGCTCTCCACTGTGTCCTTTCAGTCGCACCATCCATGAAAACCCAGGTGACCAGAAGGTTTGAATTTTTTTCTGATAACTACATTTCCGGTAGTTCAGTTTCTTCAAGAGAGCAAAATTCTGTCATCTAATCTTTTTTTTTCCCCAGGAGCTTATGTATTTTTTTAAAAAAAGGATAAATTACTTTTAAATGATAACAGATTAAAGAACAATGAACAGGGGAATAATGGGGTATCGAATTATAGGAAAAAAGAATTTTGCTTAGGGTTTTAGGTTGGTTGTAATTTTATAATAATAATATTTTTTATTTATATCCCGCCCTCCCCGCCGAAGCAGGCTCAGGGCGGCTCACAGACATGGAAGTACCGTGATTACATTTAATACATTATACGGTAAAATACATTAAATAAATAATTAGTTAAAACCATTGCAATTAAGGTGCTACAATGCGAACATATTAGATGTATATCAGACGGCTAGGTGTCATTTCAGGATTCAGTCTTGTAGGCCATTTGAAAAAGGCTAGTTTTGCAGGCCCTGCGGAACTGATTATAGTCCCGCAGGGCTCGAACCTCCATTGGTAGTTGGTTCCACCAATGAGGGGCCATTACTGAGAAGGCCTGCTCCCCGGGTTGTTTTCAATTTGGCCTCCCTTGGTCCACGGATGTTTAAAAGATTTTGGGAGCTAGATCTCAGTGCTCTCTGGGGGATATATGGAGATTTTGTTTCATATTTTATATTATCTTTTGCGTTACTAATATCTTTTGTGTTAATAATGTTTCATATAAAAATTTTATTTAAAAAAAAAACCCTAGATGGATTTGAAGCCAAGCTCTGCTAGGGATCGTTGTTGGTTTGCACCCAGAGAACAGACAGACTGTAGTGCCGGGGCTAAATTTTAAGCTGACTTAAGTTCTACAGGATTTATCACTTTCTGCTGCAAGCCTTGACTGCCAATTAGAGGCTGGTGGGCTAGTAAAAGACGATCTCTCCTCCTAGTTTGAGTCTTCTGGGCTGCTTGCTTCGGCAAGGAGCTGTGATGACCTGAGGGGTCCGTAAGAGTACTCTTGGATTTGGCCGGACCGTCCCAGAAGGGAGTGCATGTGGAACTCTGAACCTTTTCGCTCTCTACAAGGTAGAGGGTCAAGGTAAATAGACATTTTTGAAAGCTTTTTGTTGTTTTGTGACATGGTGTAGTGAAAATACCCGTACTGTTTGGTGTCAGTGGCTTGCAAAGGGACCAGTGCCTGTTGGGCCCTACTCAGAAGAGTGTGTGAATGCCATAAGTGTCCCTTTGGTTATCTGGAGATTGTTGATCCTTCGGGGAAGGGGTGGCCAACGGTAGCTCTCCAGATGCTTTTTGCCTACAACTCCCATCAGCCCCAGCCATTGGCCACGCTGGCTGGGGCTGATGGGAGTTGTAGGCAAAAATAATAATCTGGAGAGCTACCCTTGGCCACCCCTGCCATAAGCATCCCCCCTTTGGTTATCTGGAGATTGTTGATCCTTCAGGGGAACCAGGGTGGATTGGGCCCTGTAAAACATACCAGTCTGGTGGCAGCAACCTTGGGGGAGAAGGTGGAAGAGCTTTGCCTCCCCTTTGGCATTAGACCAAAAGTGCCCTGGTAGAAAGTTCTTAGACTGGCCTCCTTACACGGAGCTGGCTAGAGTAGGGCCGTCAGGCACTGGCGCCTTTGCAAGCCACAAAAGGGGAAACAAAATTTTATTCCGACAGTACAGGTATTGTTCCCAACACCATGCCACGAAGTAACAAAAAGCTTTCCAAGCTGTCCATTACCTTGACCCTCAGGCCATTTTGTAGAGAGCTAAAAAGGTTCAGAGTTCCACAGGCGCTCCACAGGTCCGGCCAAATCCACCAGGGTTCCTAATAATACTCTTACTGATCCCTCAGGTCACACAGCTCCTTGCAAGGGCTGGATTAACTATTAGGCCAAGAAGGCACTGGCCTATGGGCCCCCATGCCGGCTTTCCCCGTTTGCAGCCCTCCCAGCCTTGCACGCGCAGCCAGCGACGGAGCCGCTCTTTGCCCGACTTGCCTGGTGCGGCTGCTGCAGGCGTCTCTCTGCCTCTCCCCCGCAGCTTTGGAGAGGGTGCCTGCAGTCTGCAGCGGGGGCACCCTGCTCTGAGATCATTTGCAAGGGGGCCTGCCAGATTTTGACCGCCTAGGGGACCTCCGCGGGGTTTAAATCTGGCACCGCTCCTTGCCTAAGAAAGCAGCCCCGGAAGACTCAAACTAGGAGGAGAAATTCTCTCCTCTTTTGCCAGCCTCTAATCGGCAGTCAAGGCCTGATGCCTTGCAGCTGGTGATTCCACCCCGGGTCTTGCAACAGAAGGGGAGAGAAATCCTGCGGAACTTAGTCAACTTTTGTTTTTTTAATGATTTAAATTTTATTAAAGCTTTTTTACACATAAGCCAAACCAAATAAAGATAGACACCGAACAAAATACAAACTGCATGGCTACCTTGTGACCTAGATAAGGCGGCTGAGGATACAACACAGATATCCAATACACCACCAAACCGCGAAGAACAAAGCTGCACATTGTTAAGACAAACGGTTAATGAATCATAACGTTCATGTACTTGGTGGGAATTCTGCCAAAATTAGATTCCTTATTGTTAACGTTCTCAAGAAAGACAAACCGTTTTTCAATAAACCAGTCACCCGCTTTGGAGTTATCTTGCGGTATGATACTGGTGGCTGATTTATCTTGGATCAAAATATCCCAGACTTCGTTAAACCAACAATTCAAAGTGGGAACTTTAGATAGTTCCCAGAAACTGGCTATAACCATTTTTCCTGCCAATAATAATAAAGCAAACAACTCTTTTTGGAGTGTAAGATAAGTTAGAATTAGGCCAAAAGTTTAGCGGCAGTGATTCTGGAGTAAGTGGAACTATAAACCCAACTACTTCTGGGGGGTTTTTCCGGGACTTTTTTTCCAGAAGGCCTTGACCTCAGGATACTCCCACAAACAGTGTATGAATGTACCAGATTGCCCACAGCCTTCCCAACAATTTGGATTAGCCTTTACTTTGCCCCTTATAAAGCCTGCACAGAGTCACATACCGTCTTGAAAAAATCTGGTAATTCTGTAATCAAAAGTCGTAAGATTTGGTTTTAAATAAAGATGATAACCCAATTTGTTCCCATTGGTCATCGTTGATTGTATTATGACAATCTTTTTGCCAAGCCAGTTGCTGGCTGGAAGTATCAGTCCATAGCGGTAGATTTAAGAGAGTATATATCAGTGATGGCCAATGGTAGCTCTCCGGATGTTTTTTTTACCTACAACTCCCATCAGCCCCAGCCAGCATGGCCAATGGCTGGGGCTGATGGGAGTTGTAGGCAAAAAACATCTAGAGAGCTACTGTTTGCCCCCCCCCCATATATATAATAGAGATAACAGTCAGTTTGGTGTAGAGGTTAAGTGTGCAAACTCTTATCTGTGAGAACTGGGTTTGATTCCCTACTCCTCCACTTGCACCTGCTGGAATGGCCTTGGGTTAGCTGTAGCTTTGGCAGAGGTTGTCCTTGAAAGGGCAGTTGCTGTGAGAGCCCTCTCCAGCCCCACCCACCTCACAGGGTGTCTGTTGTGGGGGAGGAAGGTAAAGGAGATTGTGAGCCGCTCTGAGACTCTTCGGAGTGGAGGGCGGGATATAAATCCAATATCATATTATTATTATTATTGAGGTCCTGCCCTTGTTAATTAATTTCTCCAAAGAGTTAAGAGGTTTATTAGCCATAATTATTAACTGAGTCAACTTAAAACTTAGCCCTGGCACTACACAGGGGAGGACCATCTGGAAGTCCCTTCTCACTTCTTGAACTGTGAGAAGTGCCTCACAAAAAGCTCCTCTTCTGCCACAAATCTTGTTACCGTCTGTCTTTGCGCAACTGGACTCTTGGCTCTTTTCTGCAGCCGCAAAACAGGCTAATAACTCAGCTACCCATCTTGATCTCTTTATTCCCTAAAGTTTGTCTGCTTTCCTTTAAGAAAGGGGGGAGAGGCACACCAAGAAGGGAAGGACACGGGCAGCCTCAGAAACGCCCTTCCCCCAAAGTTAGAAGAAAGCCGTCCTCCGACCGCAGAGGGACGTCTGGTCTGTCTTCACAGCCCAGCGGACACAACAGAAGCCAGGTTAATGAGCCACCCCCGCCTAGCATTATGCAAAGAGGAGAGCTGAGTCCATACCGATTCAGTGTAGCTGTCGATATTCTGTTCTTCGTGAGCGTCCAGCAGTTTCTGTTGGGAGAGACGGGAGATTAGGGCGCCTTGTGGATCAGTTCAAATGTAAAGTGACAAAGGGGGGCCAGGTTTCCCTGCAGCTGGCTGATTCGGCTGCTCGCCCAAGACTTCTTTTCCCTTTGGTGTAGTGGTTAAGTGTGTGGACTCTTATCTGGGAGAACCGGGTTTGATTCCCCACTCCTCCACTTGCACCTGCTGGAATGGTCTTGGGTCAGCCACAGCTCTGGCACAGGTTGTCCTTGAAAGGGCAGACCCTTAACTGGGAGAACCGGGTTTGATTCCCCACTCCTCCACTTGCACCTGCTAGCATGGCCTTGGGTCAGCCATAGCTCTGGCAGAGGTTGTCCTTGAAAGGGCAGCTGCTGTGTAGAGCCCTCTCCAGCCCCACCCACCTCACAGGGTGTCTGTTGTGGGGGAGGAAGGGAAAGGAGATTGTGAGCCGCTCTGAGACTCTTCGGAGTGGAGGCCGGGATATAAATCAATAGCTTCATCTACCTCACAGGGTGTCTGTTGTGGGGGAGGAAGGGAAAGGAGATTGTGAGCTGCTCTGAGACTCTTCGGAGTGGAGGATGGGATATAAATCAATAGCTTCATCTACCTCACAGGGTGTCTGTTGTGGGGGAGGAAGGGAAAGGAGATTGTGAGCCTCTCTGAGACTCTTTGGAGTGGAGGGCAGGATATAAATCCAACATCTTCATCTACCTCACAGGGTGTCTGTTGTGGGGAGGAAGGTAAAGGAGATTGTGAGCCATTCTGAGACTCTTCGGAGTGGAGGGCAGGACATAAATCCAACATCTTCATCTACCTCACAGGGTGTCTGTTGTGTGGAGGAAGGTAAAGGAGATTGTGAGCTGCTCTGAGACTCTTTGGAGTGGAGGACGGGATATAAATCCAATATCTTCATCTACCTCACAGGGTGTCTGTTGTGTGGAGGAAGGTAAAGGAGATTGTGAGCCGCTCTGAGACTCTTCAGAGTAGAGGGCGGGATATAAATCCAATATCATCTTCTTTAAATAAGTTTCTGGCTCTTGGGCCACCTTCAGGCGATGCTGGTTGGCCCTGCATGACCTCCCCCTTCTCCATCCTTAGGCTCTGCGCATTCAGGTCCAACTGCTAGTGGCTCACAGAGATTAGGATGGGTTTACTGACACACCACTATGAAAGTGACAGGCATCTACTGCCAAGTGCAGAAATCAGGGTCGTCATTCTATTGGCTATCTCCTGACAAAGGGTAGGACCCAAACATATTAAGACATATTAGGACCCTAACATATTAAAACATATTAAGACAGAGTGAAAGGCAAGATTAAAAGACAGAGGGAGAGAGACAGAGAAAGAGAGAGAGAGAGACAGAAAGACAAAGACACACACAGACATAAACAGAGGACTCACTTTAACCAGTTTGCACTCCCTGGAGTCTGAGAAAGCCGGGAACATTTCTTCGTATTTCTGTACAGCCAGCTGATTCCAAAACAAAAGGCAGGTTAGTTACAGGGCACTCTACCTGTTTAGTAACACTGCTGCTCAGATGTTAAGAGGCCACTGCCCCTGAGGCAATCCATGTTCCTTCCCACTTTATGCCACGGAGTCCCACAATCTGCAGTCACATGATGCCATAGCACCTTGCACACACTTTGTTTTACCGTATGGCTTAAAGAACGTAAGAGGAGCCCTGCTGGGTCACACCAGAGGTCCATCTAGTCCAGCCTCCTGTCTCACACAGTGGCCAACCAGTTCCTCTGGAGGGCCAACAACAGGGCAGAGAGGCCTTCCTCTGAGGCTCTGGGATTCAGACGCTTAGTGCCTCTGAATGTGGAAGTTCCCCTCAGTCACCACGGCAGGAAGCCACTGACAGACCTCTCCTCCATAAATCTGTTTAATCCTCCTGTTTATTCCTGCGGCCATCACTATCTCCTCTGGCAGAGAATCCCGCATTTTAATCGCTCTGTATAAAGCAGTATTTCCTTTTGCCTGCCCCGAACCTACTGCCTGTCAGCTTTGTTGGATGCTCTCGAGTTCTAATATTGGAGAGAGGGAGGGAAAAAACTCTCTTTGTCAATCCATTCCACCCTGCGTGTTGTTTTATAAGCCTCTATCGTGCCCCCACCCACCCAATCCTCTCTTTTCTACACTGAAAAGTCCCAAACTCTTCAGTCCTTCCTCACAGAAAAGGGGCTCCAACCCCCTACTCATCTTGCCCCCCCCCTTTGTTATTTCTCCAGCTCTGCAAGGTCTTTTTTGAGATACAGTGACCAGAACTGTGCACAGTATTCCAAATGAGGCCACACTATATAGAAGATGAAGAAGATGATGCTGGATTTATATCCCGCCCTCCACTCCGAAGAGTCTCAGAGCGGCTCACAATCTCCTTTCCCTTCCTCCCCCACAACAGACACCCTGTGAGGTGGGTGGGGCTGGAGAGGGCTCTCACAGCAGCTGCCCTTTCAAGGACAACCCCTGCCAGAGCTATGGCTGACCCAAGGCCATGCCAGCAGGTGCAAGTGGAGGAGTGGGGAATCAAACCCGGTTCTCCCAGATAAGAGACCGCACACTTAACCACTACACCAAACTGGCTCTCCAACACCAAACTGGCTCTCCATATAGATCTACCATAAAGCTTTGGCCTTTCATACAAAAGACAGCTCCCTCCCCAATAAGACCTGCGTAACGCCACTTTCTCTTAGCAGCTTAGCCAACTACTGGGGGCAGAGAATTGGGGACATTCTGCATGCTGTATTATTCAGATACCTTCTGAAATATTGCATGCACACGAAAGCTTACACCCAGAATTAAACTCTGTTGGTCCTAAAGGTGCCACTGGACTCAAACTTAGTTCAATAAAATAATCCACCTTGAGCTTCAGCAAGAAAGATGGACTACAAAGAATGCATATAAAGAAGAAGAATGGCAGATTTATACCCCGCCCTTCTCTCTGAATTAAGAGACTCAGAGCGGCTTACAATCTCCTTTATCTTCTTCCCCCACAACAGACACCCTGTGAGGCGGGTGGGGCTGAAAGAGCTCTTCCAGAAGCTGCCCTTTCAAGGACAACTCTTCGAGAGCTATGGCTGACCCAAGGCCATCCCAGCAGCTGCAAGTGGAGGAGTGGGGAATCAAATCCAGTTCTCCCAGGTAAGAGTCTGCACATTTAACCACTACACCAAACTGGCTTAGCCAACTACTGGGAACAGAGAATTGGAGATATTCCGCATACGGTATTATTCAGATACCTTCTGAAGTACTGCATGCACATGGAAGCTTACACCCAGAATTAAAGGTGCCACTGGACTCAAACTTAATTCCATAAATAAAATAATCCACCTTGAGCTTTGGCAAGAAAGGTGGACTACAAAAAATGCAAATAAATCCCCGTAAACGCGGATACGAAACTCAGCACCTTCTCCCCCTAGGAAGACAAAAGGAGCGCCCGAACCTTGGCGTTGAGCATGTCGATGCAGAAGTGGCACAGGGCAGCCTTGAAGAAGTACTCCTTGGCACTGTACTTCAGGAGGGGGCTGTCCATCGCACTGGTGCCCACCTGGATGCCAAATAAGAGGAAGGAAAAAAAGAGATATTTATCCTATCTCACGGCTCCTGCTCATTGCAGGTGGTTGTCCTTAGCCTGTTTCGGCGTGCTCCTTTTAGCAAAGCTAACCGGTAGACTCTGGGGACTCCCACGTCCCTAGGAAACTCAGCCTGTCGAATCTATGACACATCTTTTGTTTCCTCGCAAGATGTATGCTGAGTACTAGCTCTGCTTACGGCTACCTTTCACACGGACACATGAAAGCACCCCGTACCAAATCAGACCCTCGGTTCGTCAAAGTCAGTCTTTCCTATTTGGACTGTGTTGGGTATTTTTGTAGAGTATATATGGTGCTAACATTTAAAGACCTTAATGGCCTGGGACCAGAATAGCTAAGGAACCGCCTTCCCCCCCACATACCCCCCTGAGGACCTTACGCTCCGCTGAGCGCTATCCCCTGGATGTCCCTGGCCCAAAGGATGTCCCCACCTGGCCTCAAATTCATGGACTGTTTTGTAAATTGAGTGAAAAAGAAGAGTCGCTCAGACAAAGCACGAAAACAGGAGTCTTAATGAACTAAGACAGGGGAAATTCACAGAACAACCAGCACATTCCACAGAACAATATAGTGGATTATAGGAAGAGTAGTCTGGACATTCAGCCGTTGTTTATTGATGGGGTTATGGTAGAACAGATGACAGAATGGAAGTTTTTGGGAATTACTATGAAACAGGTTCTAACATGGGGGGCAAATACTTTAGCTCTACAGAAAAAGGCCCAGCAACGACTATACTATTTAATACTCTTAAGATTACAACAACTGTCAGGGAGTCTGCTGGTTGCCTTTTATCGTAGTTCCATTGAGAGCATTTTATCTTATTGCCTCTGCATGTGGTTTGGGAGCTGCACGGAAGCAGAGAGAAGGGTGCTCCAAAGAGTGATGGTGAGAGCACAGAAGATTTGTGGATGTTCTCTCCCCTCATTGGTGGATCTGTATGATATGGTTTGTAAAAGGAAGATACAAATGATCTTAAGGGACCCTTCACATCCGGGCCACTTGCTATTTGAGATCTTACCGTCAGGTAGGCGATATAGAGTGTTGAAGGCTAAGACAAATAGATTCAAGGGCAGCTTCTATCCAAGTGCCGTGGTTAGGCTAAATGCAGGGTTATGAATGGTTATTTGTTTTTAGATGCATTTAAATGGTCTATGTAAATGTCCTTTTGTGGGTGTTGATGCGTTGGTATGTTTGTGGAAGAGCACCTCATTTCATTGCTCTCATTTTCTTTTTTGAGAACAATAACAATAAATCTATCTATCTATCTATCTATCTATCTATCTATCTATCTATCTATCTATCTATCTATCTATCTATCTATCTAACAATCAGCACAGTCAACAACCATCTCCCTTTCCTTCACACCCCTTCCAACCCTCCCAGCAATTAACACAGAACAATGGTCACATTCAACAGCCAGTTTCCTTATCACAGGAAGCCCCATCAAACAATGAGCACATCCACAAACCTACTGCCCTTTCACCACACCCCCTCCAGCCTAGAAATAGCAGCTCTCCAGCAGCCCTGGCCCCACTCAATGCACAGCAGCCAAGAAGGTCAGAGCGCCTGCTCCGGCTGCAACGCCACTGAGGATGTTCTCTGCAGCCGAGAACGAAACGTCTGGAAGACAAACTTTCTCCAGTAGAACACGGCACTTGAGCCCGAAAGATTCTACAAACCCTAATGATGTTGCCAGCCGTGAAAACCTGAAATCTTTGATAACCTGGACAGGGGTGTCGAACGTGCGGCAGGGCCTGGAAGACCGAACTGCTCAAACTCACTTCTGACGGTTAAGGGGAGGTGGCTACTATCCCACAGCACCGAGAATCTCGCTGACACCAATATAATTGAAACCAAAACATCCAACGTGCATCTTGGGACTTTTAACAACTGTAAAATGTATGGAAATGATTTTATTGCATATCCTGCTTTTTTAAAATGTGACAATGTTTTTTATCTGCCCTAAGCCCGTCAGGGGAGGGCGGGATATAAATTTGATAATAAGTCGAGAACAGACCTGTTCGTAGATCTCGATGGCCTTCTGGTACTGCTCCAGCTGAGCGGCGTAGGTGGCCACTTTCAGCAAACACTTGTTAGCGGAGCTGCAAAGAGGAGGAGGAAGAGAAGCTGAAGGCGTCTGTACAAGAAATGGCAGCAGCCAATGCCCCCCCTCCCCATCCACACAACCCGTTGGGTCCTCCCCCCACCCCCCCAAGAAAGAGCAGCAGCTCAAGGAAGGGTGAGCAGGATCAAAACGCAGGAACTTCCCCGGGAAGAAAGGCATCTCTGAGAAAGAGGCCAACCCTCCCAAACGGGAAGGAGCGGGAAGGAAGGTAAGGAAGGAAACGGATCCTTCATCGAATCACAGAGAAGGAAGGAACCTCCAGGGTCATCTAGTCCAACCCCCCGCACAATGCAGGAAATTCACATAGACCTCCCCCTAAATTCACAGGATCTTAAGAGAACATAAAAGAAGTCATGTTGGATCAGGCCAGTGGCCCATCCAGTCCAACACTCTGTGTCACACAGTGGCCAAAAGAACCCCAGGCGCCATCAGGAGGTCCACCAGTGGGGCTAGAAGCTCTCCCACTGTGCCCCCCACAAACACCCAGAAGAGAGCATCACTGCCCCAGACAGAGATTCCCAACGATACGCTGTGGCTAATAGCCACTGATGGAGCTCTGCTCCAGATGCTTATCCAATCCCCTCTCGAAGCTGGCTATGCTTGTAGCCGCCGCCACCTCCTGCAGCAGTGAATCCCATGTGTCAGTCACCCTTCGCTTCAGCCGGGCTCCTATTGCTCGGCAACGTGGAACAGCACCCTGCAGCACAAATGCCTGCTCTGGCTCAGCCCTGTGCTCGTGCGGGAGGGGAGAGAGCGAGCACATGCCCAGCAAAATGGCTCAGTGGGAGTAGGTGGGGGGAGGACTTCGTTTATCAGCCTGCCCGTCCTTTCCTCCAAAGACCTCGTCCCTCCCCCCACCCCACCTCCGCTTTTAATATTACAGACACAGTTTTTCTCAGAGGGAAGAGAGAGGTTTGGGTGCACAGGGCGGGGGTTAAGAGGGAAGGATCGACAAGCGTACAAAAAAGTCAGCACCTGTATGTCCCTTGGCAGTAAAGCACACACCGTAAATAACTTGTTTTGCTGGGTAGGTAGGCTTGTAGCGCCCCATGGCGCCCAGCCTCCTTGTAGATTTTATGGGCCCCCTTCCTCAAGCCTTGGTTCCGCCCTTCCCCTGGGGACCCCTCCCCCTGATCGCCTCAGCACATGAAGAAGGCAGTGGCACCAGCAAGCTCTCCCCTGAAGCACTCTGAGCAGAACTGGGCGGTGGGCAGGCAGATTCTGAAAGCTGGGTGGGTAGGTGGGTGGCCATCCCCACCCTCTGCTCCCAGCAGCCCTTACTCTGGCCATGAAGAGCTGAGGGCTCCATGTGCTGCCTTGTTTTCCACTGCCATGGGCCAGAACGGTAAAGTTCTTGGGTGGGTGGGTGGGAGGAGAAGAGGCCCCTAGACTGCATAATATGGAAGGGGAGGGGGGGGGTTCCAAGCTGCAAGGGCAGCTAGAGTTCTTTCAGGGTGGGGAGGAGGGAGGCCTGGACACATCTCCGTCTCCCACCCCCACCCCCAGCGTGTACAAGCCGCGTGCATTCCCGGTTGGGGAAGGGCACAGGAAAGCAGGGAGAGGGGGGAGGCAGCGCAGAGATACAAATCGGCCTTCTTTGGAACTTCGGAATTGGAAGCTGATCGCTGCAGGCTGAGCTCCAGGGAAGGTAGAAGGGGGGACCGGAGCTGACATGCAATTTAAAGCACACTGGAGGGGGAGGGAGAGGGGTGGCCCCCACCCTCTGCAGCTTCTTGCTCTCACCCCCCTGACTCCCCCTTCTACAACCCACCACGTGGCCCCCCTCCCCCTGTGACTCTTAGCAACGGGGCTGTGTGTAGGCAACCATTGTTTGTTCATATAATATTTGGGGAGGGGGGTTCCTATCTCATTAGTCCTGCTTACGGCGGACTGCCCGCTTTAAGATGCCGTGCCCTGACCCGGATGGCCCGGACTAACCTGACCTCGTCAGATTCTAGAAGCTAAGCAGGGTCAGCCCCGATTAGTCCTTGGATGGGAGACCATCGAGGAAGCCCAGGGTTGCTGCGCAGAGGCAGGCAAGGGCAAATCAACTCTGATACTCTCCGCCCTGTCCTGATTGGCCCAGGCTAGCCTGACCTCGTCAGACCTTGGGAAATGAGTAGGGTCGGGCCCTGGTTTGGACTCAGATGGGAGACCGCCGAGGAAGTCCGGGGTCGCTGCACAGAGGCAGGCAATGGCAACCACCGCTGAACGTCTCTAGCCTTCAAAACTCTATGGGGTTCAAAACTCTATGATTGGATCAACATCTGGAGTAGAGGTCCATCAGTGGCTATTAGCCACAGCGTGTTGTTGGAGCTCTCTGTCTAGGCAGTGATGCTCTGTATTCTTGATGCTTGTGGGGGGACCACAGTGGGAGAGCTTCTAGTGTCCTGGCCCCACTGGTGGACCTCCTGATGGTGCCTGGTTTTTTTGGCCACTGTGTGACACAGAGTGTTGGACTAAAGGGGCCATTGGCCTGATCCAGCATGGCTTCTCTTATGTTCTTATGTGACACAGAGTGTTGGACTGGATGGGCCACTGGCTGATCCAACAGGGCTTCTCTTCTGTTCTTATGTGACACAGAGTGTTGGACTGGAGGGGCCATTGGCCTGATCCAGCATGGCTTCTCTTATGTTCTTATGTGACACAGTGTTGGACTGGATGGGCCATTGGCCTGATCCAACATGGCTTCTCTTATGTTCTTATGTGACACAGTGTTGGACTGGATGGGCCATTGGCCTGATCCAACATGGCTTCTCTTCTGTTCTTATGTGACACAGAGTGTTGGACTGGATGGGCCATTGGCCTGATCCAACATGGCTTCTCTTCTGTTCTTATGTGACACAGAGTGTTGGACTGGATGGGCCATTGGCCTGATCCAACATGGCTTCTCTTCTGTTCTTATGTGACACAGTGTTGGACTGGATGGGCCATTGGCCTGATCCAACAGGGCTTCTCTTCTGTTCTTATGTGACACTGAGTGTTGGACTGGATGGGCCATTGGCCTGATCCAACATGGCTTCTCTTATATTCTTATGTGACATAGTGTTGGACTGGATGGGCCATTGGCCTGATCCAACATGGCTTCTCTTATGTTCTTATGGGATTGCCCTAAGTCAGCTGTGACTTGCCACTTTCCTCCACCCACCCATCTCCATCTCTTCTGGACCAACCTCCATTCTCCCTCTAACAAACTGTCACTGATGGAAGCCACCCCACTCGGTACTTCCCCTGTTGAAAAGGTGGAACTGAGCTGAAAGCCCCCAATCCCAAATCTCTGGACAGCCTTTCCCAGCAGTTGCAGGCCACTTCAGCGAATCACAGAAGACAAGGCAGGGGCTTCTTGCACATAAGATCACAGGAGAAGCCATGTTGGATCAGGCCAGTGCGCCACCCAGTCCAACATTCTGTGTCACACGGTGGCCAAAAACCCAGTTGCCATCAGGAGGTCCACCAGTGGGGCCAGGACACTAAAAGCCCTCCCACTGTGCCCTCCTCCAAGCACCAAAAATACAGAGCATCACTGCCCCAGACAGAGAGTTCCAACAATATGCTGTGGCTAATAGCCACTGATGGACCTCTGCTTCATGTTATTCAATTCCCTCTTGAACCTGTCTATGCTTGTAGCCACCATCACCTCTGTGGCAGTGAATTCCACGTGTTAATCACCCTTAAGGTGAAGAAGTGCTTCCTTTTATCCATTCTAACCTGACTGCTCAGCAATTTCACCTCTTATGTTAAACTCCCTTGAGACACAGCAGCAGCCCAAGGTCTACCCCATGGAGAGGCATGGAATCACTGCAAAGCAACGAGGGTGCCACAGCAGAGGAGGCCTTGCTGCTTCCTGACCCGGCACGGAAGGCTTCTGGTTACCTGTTTGATTCTTCGCCTTTATAATAATCCGCAGCTTGCTCGTAATGGGCTATCGCCTGGAAAGGAAGCAAGCAAAAGGTCAGGCATGGGCACTTGCATTTGACTGGCAACTCTGCTTCCAAGATCTGTCAAAGGCCATCGGCGAGTTCATAAGTGAGACCGAGCAGCAAAACTTCACATCCTTGTGCACCTGGAAGCTGTCGGTGGCAGGGAGTCCAATGCATGAGGCAAATTCGATGGACTTTCATTGACATTCTTCTGCAGGTAAACCACCTCAACAACAGAGCTGACAAAGTGTGAGGTGACCAGCTTGTCCTCTGGGAACTCCTTCCCTCTCCCAACCGTCCCAGGCCAGCTGATCTCAGACTGGGAAATCTTCCACAAACTGCTCCGCTTGGCAATAAGCTGAAAAGTCCTCTCCTAAGGCCCCCCCTTGCGAGTGAGACCGGATTTATCGCATCCTCTGCATCTAATAAGGTGGAATTGCTCCGTTTGCTCATTCTGGAGGGTGACAAACTAAATTATTAAAAATGGCACCATATTTAATTTATTTTAATTATTTATATTTATTCATAGGGTTAATATAGAAATTAAAAAGCAGCGGGGGCCAAAACGCCTCCCTGTTCCGCTCCCTTCTGCAAGGGGAACCCTAAGAGACAGCACCTGGCCCTCAAGAAATGAGTCATGCAGCACACAAATTGGCCATAGATATATAGACCCACATATACACACTTACTTATACACACACACACTACACACACACCACAAAACACACACATATACACCATACTACACCACATACAATACAACACACCACACTACATACACACATATACACATATACACACATATACACACACACATACTTATAGCACACCTACACACAACACACATATACACACCACACACATAATTCATATACACACCCACACACATATACCACAACACTAAACATACAAACCACACACATATACACACAACACATATACACCACAACCACACACTTACAATACACACACATACACATACACTATATATACACATACTACACACACACACTTACATACACACACACACATAATATACGCACACATACACACCCACACACATATACACACAAACATATATATACAACTCACACACACATATATATACACACACATACTTATACACACACACACACACACACAAACACATATACAGGGCTTTTTGGTAGAAAAAAGCCCAGCAGGAACTCATTTGCATATTAGGCTGCACCCCGACACCAAGCCAGCCGGAACTGCATTCCCGTGCATTCCTGCTCAAAACCTCCCCCCCATGTGTGTGTGTGTGCATATATATCTATCTATGTCCAATTTGTGTGCTGCATGAAATTCTACTTTGTGAGCTCCTGGCATTCAAGTTGTGAGCTGCTGCATCCATTATTGTGCTCTGGGGCCATCCTTCCTGAGCTAAGACAAAAAGGTGTGAGCTGGAGGCTAAAAAATCTGTGAGCTAGCTCACGCTAACTCAGTTTAGAGGGAACACTGATACACACACGCACACACAGTCTTCTTTTGTTGTGGAGTGCTCAACTCTGCCACGGCCTGGTTTGGGAAGAGGGTCAAACCCAGCTTTAAAAATCAGCACCTGCAGAAGATAATGCCCCGTGCGGCCTGAAGTATCAACCCTCCCCCACCCTTCAAGGATTGGAAATAATCTCATGTGACGTCGCACAGCCCTGTCGCACAGCCCTGTCGCACAGGAAGGTGTCACTCTGACATACCAACAGACACGAGAAAGCCCTCTTTATACTGAACCGAGCAACAGCCCAAGGAAACCCCGTGGCATTTAAAACACATCTCCCCATCTCTGATTTGCCTGGCGACGGTCACTTTACTCTCCTTGTCAGGAGGCGCCCCCATCCACGCCCGGCCCTAAATTCTTTGGACAGATCCCCCTGGCTTCTAGTTCCCAGTTTCAAATGTGCTTGCTCTTCTAACTTCACCCTGGCTCTGATAACACCCCCCCCCCTGCATTCTTTCAGGGGGCAGAAAGCCCCTTAAGGAAACAGGCAAGGAGACCCTGTCTAATCGATTCGTTCAGACAAAATGAAAATTTCCTCCCCTGCCCCTCTGCGGAGTCTCCTGTCTCGTACCTTTTCGATATCCACCAGCTCCATCTCGTAGATCTCCGCTATCGTTATGTGATGCTTGGCTGCAATGGTGAAACGGCCCTGGGCGGGAGAACAAAGGCAAAGGGATGAGAAACACAGATCGGCATTCTGGGATATGCATGCTGCTTAGTAGGTCTTCCCTGACCCTGAAACAGGGTGGTTGGACTTATTCAAGGTAAGAGGCACATAGAGAAAAAGTCAAATATCTGAGAGGAGGGAGGAAGGCGAGTAGATGAGGGATGGAGGGAGAGGTGGAAAGAAAACAACTTTAACTTCAAATCCATTTCTCAAGCTGCCAGCTGGCTTGGAGAAGTGAGAAGAGCCAATCTGGTGTAGTGGTTAAGTGTGCGGACTCTTATCTGGGAGAACTGAGTTTGATCCTCCACTTGCAGCTGCTGGAATGGCCTTGGATCAGCCATAGCTCTCGTAGGAGTTGTCCTTGAAAGGGCAGTTGCTAGGAGAGCTCTCTCAGCCCCACCCACCTTGCAGAGTGTCTGTTGTGGGGAGGAAGGGAAAGGATTGTGAGCCGCTCTGAGACTCTGATTCAGAGAGAAGGGTAGGTTTAAATCTGTGGTCGTCTTCTTTAAAGAGACAAATGCCTTTCCCGAGCCAGCAGACGAGGTTGGTGGAGACTTCGGGAGTCACAGTCACACAGTAGCGGTAAAAGAGCCACATGTGCTGCTCAGCCACAGTTTGGCCACCCTGCCCTAAAACAACCCATTTGGGTTAACAGGGCATGGGAAAGTGGCCATTTATTCAATGATTGGGACATTATCTAGCAGCCCCGTGGCGCAGAGTGGTAAAGCAGCAGTACTGCAGTCTGAACTCTCTGCTCACGACCTGAGTTCGATTCCGGTGAAGCTGGTTCAGGTAGCCGGCTCCAGGTTGACTCAGCCTTCCATCCTTCCGAGGTAGGTAAAAGGAGTCCCAGCTTGCTGGGGGGGGGGGGAGTGTAAAAGACTGGGGAAGGCAATGGCAAACCACCCTGTCAAAAGCCTTGCCGTGAAAACATGAAAGCGACGTCACCCCAGAGTCGGAAACGACTGGCGCTCGCACAGGGGACCTTTCCTGGGCCATTATTTAGTTGTTTTTGCAAAGATTCAGCTGCATTAATTTTAAGGGCCCCCCTCGCCCAGCGTCTGGAGGGCGGGATGCATTTGGACTGCTTTCCTTTCATCGGCTCAATGCCTCACTCATGCTATTTTTATTCATGGGATGGCAGGACTGCATATGCTCGTAAAAGCTTACGTACGGCTTTCAATTAACTTATTTCAAGGATGTCCAGGGATCAGCCTCGACAGCTCGGATGCGTTCTTTGATTTACTTGGCAAAGCCATCTGCCTTACGCTCTTAAGTACCGTCCGCGCTAGGATACTGCATTGACTGAAAGCACCGGGTCTCCACTCAGACGATCTCCATAGAAGATTTACTGCCAATCTGGCCGGGAACACCAGCTACTTGTACAGCCAGCAAACGTTACCCTGAGGAAGCTATTAATAAGTCTTTGCCGCCGCCCCCTCCATCAGTAGCAGCCACCTTTCCCCAATGGTTGTTCAGATCTTGGCAACTTGTAAGAACATAAGAACACCAGAAGAGCCCTGCTGGATCAGACTAGCGAGGGTCCATCTAGTCCAGCCTCCAGTCTCACACAGAGGCCAACCAGTTCCTCTGCGAGTCCAGCAACAAGAAACAGAGGCCAAGGCCTTCATAGAACATCGGAAGAGCCCTGCTGGATCAGACTAGTGGTCCATCTAGTCCAGCCTCCTGTCTCACACAGGGGCCAACCAGCTCCTCTGGGAGGTCCAGCAACAGGACACAGAGGGCCAAGGCCTTCATAAGAACATCGGAAGAGCCCTGCTGGATCAGATTAGTGGTCCATCTAGTCCAGCATCCTGCTTCACATAGTGACCAACCGATCCTTTGAGAGGTCCAGCAACAGGACACAGAGGCCAAGGCCTAAGAACATCAGAAGAGCTCTGCTGGATCAAAGCAGTGGTGACTAAATTCACCTCAAAATGCTGTAATAGTGATGTTTTACTAGAGAGCCGGTTTGGTGTAGTGGTTAAGTGCGCGGACTCTTATCTGGGAGAACCGGGTTTGATCCCACTCACTCTCCACTTGCAGCTGCTGGAATGGCTTGGTCAGCCGTAGCTCTGGCAGAGGTTGTCCTGAAAGGGCAGCTGCTGTGAGAGCCCTCTCAGCCCCACCCCACCTCACAGGGTGTCTGTTGTGGGGGAGGAAGGGAAAGGAGATTGTAGGCCACTCTGAGACTCTGTCCTTGAAAGGGCAGCTGCTGTGAGAGCCCTCTCAGCTCCACCCACCTCACAGGGTGTCTGTTGTGGGGGGGGGGGGGGAGATATAGGAGATTGTAAACTGCTCTGAGTCTCTGATTCAGACAGAAGGGCGGGGTATAAGTCTGCAGTCTTCTTCTACTACTATCCGTTTTCACATGTCAGTTATGTATGTAACTTTTCATATTTGAAAATTATTGATGAATTCACACTTCCCCTTTTGTCCTTCTGCACCCCACTTTTTGGAATAAATATATATGTATATATATTTAATAAAAAAAATCTCTACCATGTTGCCCCTTAGTCTCTTTTCTAAACTGAAACGACCCAGCCTTTCCTCCTAGAGCAGGTTTTCCAACCCCCTCATCTTTGTTGCCCTCCTCTCTACTTTTTCCAGTTCTGTCATGTCCTTTTTGAGGTATGGTGACCCAACTATACACCCTATTACCGATGAGGCTGCATCACAGATCTAGACAAGGACATTACAATGTCTTACAACCGAGGGGCAGAGAACCAGCTGCTCCCATCACAGTTTTAAACTGCCCTCATACATCCTTGCTCTGGAATTAAGACTGTCCCACCAATCAATGAAGCTCACTTGACAGTCATGTGAGAGAGGGCCTTGTCAGTGGCAGCCTCACAATTATGGAACAACCCCTTAAGAGAAGCCATGTTGGATCAGGCCAATGGCCCATCCAGTCCAACACTCTGTGTCACACAGTGGCCAAAAAACCCAGGTGCCATCAAGAAGGTCCATCAGTGGGGCCAGGACACTAGAAACCCTCCCGCTGTGCCCCCCCAAGCACCAAAAATACAGAGCATCACTGCCCCAGACATAAGAACATAAGAGAAGCCATGTTGGATCAGCCCAATGGCCCATCCAGTCCAACACTCTGTGTCACACAGTGGCAAAAAAACCCAAGTGCCATCAGGAGGTCCATCAGTGGGGCTAGAAGCCCTCCCACTGTGCCCCTCCCAAGCACCAAGAATATAGAGCATCACTGCCGAGACAGAGAGTTCCAACAATACGCTTTGGCTAATAGCCACTGATGGAACTCTGCTCCAGATGTTTATCCAATCCCCTCTTGAAGCCGTCTATGCTTGTAGCCGCCGCCACCTCCTGTGGCAGTGAATTCCACATGTTAATCACCTTTGGAGTGATCAAAAGCACCCTTTGCTTTTGATCTTCAGTTAGCAGCTGAAGATGGTTTTATTTAGATGGGCATTTGACTAGTTTAGGGGGGGGGGGGGTGTTATTTATTGGCAGTCCTGACTGACATTTTAAACACTTGTGTTTTATGCATTTTCCAACCATTCGATGAATTGTAAGCCACCTTGATTTTCGCAAGACAGAAAAGGTGGCTAATAAAATGTTTGAAATAAATCAAGCCACTTAGGATACTCAGCACACCTACGCTACAGCTTCTTGCACCTGAGCGTGACATCTAAATCACAGCAAGTAGGCAGAAGAAAGGATTCACAGGGACTCCCCCCCACCCTCCGCAAAACGTTCCAAGTCAATCGACTCTGAATCGCACAACAGATATGCCTCAAGACCAGCTTACCATGTCTGTGTAGATCTCAATCGCTCTGAGCAGACAGTTAATGGCCTCTGTTAAGAGAGAGAGAGGAGTTTGCAGTTTTAACACATAACGGGAAGAAATAATAAAGCCATCTGCCAGCTCTTCTGACCTCCCTAAAAGGGACAAAAAGCCAGGAGTTTATTCATAGCACACTCCCCTCCCTGGAGGAAATCAATACCCACTTAGGGGAAATCTGCCGAGGCCTGCAGATCTTGACAGGAACTCAAAGCGTTCTTCACCTCCAACAGCTCCTTTGATGGGAGTTAGCTGGTGTTATGTTTTTTAATCAGCGTGTGCGTGAGACACGAGTATCGGACTAGGATCTGGGAAGGAAAGGAAAGGTTCTCTGTGCAAGCACCAGTCGTTTCTGACATCTGGGGTGACGTTGCTTTCACAATGTTTTCACGGCAGACTTTTTATGGGTGGTTTGCCATTGCCTTCCCAGTCGTCTACACTTCCCTCCCAGCAAGCTGGGGACTCATTTGACCAACCTCGGAAGGATGGAAGGCTGAGTCAACCTCGAGCCGGCTACCTGAAAACCCAGCTTCCGCCGGGATCGAACTCAGGTCACGAGCAGAGCTTAGGACTGCAGTACTGCAGCTTTAAGAAGAAGAAGAAGATATTGGATTTATATCCCACCCTCCACTCCGAAGAGTCTCACAGCGGCTCACAATCTCCTTTACCTTCCTCCCCCACAACAGACACCCTGTGAGGTGGGTGGGGCTGGAGAGGGCTCTCACAGCAGCTGCCCTTTCAAGGACAACCTTTGCCAGAGCTATGGCTGACCCAAGACCATGCTAGCAGGTGCAAGTGGAGGAGTGGGGAATCAAACCCGGTTCTCCCAGATAAGAGTCCGCACACTTAACCACTACACCAAACTGGCTCTTAACACTATGCGCCACGGGGCTCTGGGAAACTCAAGCTCAAATCCCCACTTGTGTCATGGAAGTGACCTTGGGCCAGCCATGCCCTCTCAGCCGGACCTACCTCACGGGGTCGTTGTGAGGGTAAAATGGGAGCAGAACTATGTAAAGCTGTGGGAAATAAAGGTGTAGGGAGTTAAAGCTGCAGTACTGCAGTCTGAGCTCTCTGCCCATACCTGAGTTCGATCCCAGCAGAAGCTGGGTTCAGGTAGTCGTCTCCAGGTTGACTCAGCCTTCCATCCTTCCAAGGTCGGTCGAATGAGTCCCCAGCTTGCTGGTGGGAAAGTGTAGATGACTGGGGAAGGCAAGGGCAAACCACCCCGTAAAAAGTCTGCCGTGAAAATGTTGTGAAAGCAGCGTCACCCCAAAATTGTAAACGACTGGTGCTTGCACAGGGGACTACCTTTACCTTTATAAATAAATGACATTCTGTATTCTCCTTTAAGGATGAGCACGAATTGAAGCACGATCCGTGCCTAAAATAGCCGATTTGTGGTTTGTTCTGAATCGGTTCGGGCACTCGCGCTAGGGCACAACTTGCAAAACGAAGCAGGTCATTTTTTGGATGGTCTGTCTGTGTCAGCAGCAGCAGGGGATCCTCCGTGCGAGCCACGAATGGGCCTGTCGTGATGATGTCACCCAGCCAAAGGTGACACAATCGCCCCAGGCTCATCTGTATGACACGTTCAAGGTGTGCCAGTGCTTTCTAGCCCTCCCGAACCAAGCAAACCGACGGACCACAATTCCCTCAGAAAATTAAAAAATGGAATGAAACGAACCACCGAACCAGGCAAACCAATCATGAAACGAACCACCATTTCCATGTTTCGGGCCCAACCTTATTCTGCGTTGACTGAGAGCAGAAATAAAATGGGAAATAAAAGCCGGATATAAATAAATAGAAATAAAGCTGGATGTAAATAAATATAAATAACTATAAATATAAATAAAAGCCGGATATAAATACAAACAAATACCATTGTGCATTTTCCTCCAGGTGGGAATGGGTGCAGTCTGTTCTCTCAGACCACCCCCATAACTGAGGGAAGAGAGTCGCCACCCTCCAGGTGAGGCCTGAAGATCTCTTGGCATTGCCCTGGATCTCCAAATTACAGAGATCAGTTCCCTGGAGAAAATGGCTGCCTTGGAGGGGGGACGTTACGGCATTATAACCCACTTAGGTGCCTCGCCTCCCCAAACCCTACTGTCCCCAGGCTCCGCCCACCCAAATCCCCAGGAATTTCCCAACCCAGAGTTGGCAACCACAAGAAACACTATCAAGCCTACTTGGGTACAAAGAGCCACTTCAAAACCCGCGGCCGAGCTCAGGCAGCACAGTAAGAGCTCCCTGCTGCCCTTCGGTGGATGGCTGAGGAACTGCAGAACGGAACGCATTCAATTCAGAACGATACACCTTTTGTCCGTACGTGGAATTAACGAGGATATCAAATCTGAACAAAGCAACCCTTTTAAATTGCGCAGAAAGGTTTTATCATTTCAACGACGTGACCTTTTCAATCTAGCATACATACACATCCTTATGTTGGCTCTGCTTAAGCGTCACGTAACAAAAAAGGAACGTCCTAATGTGCTTCGCTGTCAGTCTTGTGTGCAGAAGTTGAACAGTGAGGCCTGCACTGGAAAACATGGTCTGAAGGCACAGGCCCTCCTGGACCGCACAGGTAACCCTCTGCCAGGTTCCCACACCTTGGGAAACAGGTAGGCCAAGCACGGTCCAGCTGCTTCCAGCTAATGGCAACCCAATTCTTTTTCTAGCAGGAGCTCCTCTGCAAATTAGGCCACGCCCCCTCGATGTAGCCAATCCTCCAAGAGCTTAGAGGGCTCTTCGTACAGGGCCTTCTGTAAGCTCCAGGAGGACTGGCTACATCGGGGGGGGCGTGGCCTAATAGGCAGAGGAGCTCCTGCTAGAAAAAGCCCTCGGGTCTTGCCATCTGAGGCCACGGCTTCCTGGACTGAATCGATCCGTCTCATCTTGGGTCGTCCTCCTTTCCTGCTGCCTTCAGCTTTTCCTAGCATGACTGCCTTTCCCAGAGACTTTTGTCTTCTCATTGTTCAACCAAAGTACCATAGCCTCGGCTTGGCGCTTTTAGTATATAGGGAGAATTCCAGCTTGATCCGGTCTAAAACACACACAGTTGTCTTTTTGGTGGCCCGCTCTCCTCCAACCCCACATCGCAGATCACTGGAAAATATAGTAAAATATATAAAGCAGGGGTGTCAAACATGCAGTCTGGGGGCCAAATCAGGCCCCCAGAGAGCTCCTATCAGGCCCGATGAGCAACTGGCTGTCATCTGCTTCCTTCTACCTCTCTCTTGCTTCCTTCTGCATAACAGCTTGCTTTGCCAAGTTTACTCAATCACGCTGAAGCTACAGTGCAAAGTCTCTATTGTCTCCCCTGGCTGAGGCTCCTCCCTTGGGGAGGAAGTGGAGGAGGGAGAGCTTGCTTTGCCAGCCTCTCTCAATTGCACAGCAGAGCTAATGAGCCAAGCCTCTCTTCTTTCTATTGACTGAGGCTCCCCCCCCTCCCCCAGTCCCCTGGGGAAGGAAGGAAAGAGCCAGAGCTTCCTTTGCACAGTTCCCGGTATTCCACAGGAAATATACAAAGAAAGCATCTTTTAGACCAATGTTTTAAGCATGTTTTAAGTTTTTTTTTAAAATCTTTAATTGGGTTTGTCTGTATCCTTTATAAAGTTTATAATCGTAAATGGCCTGGCCCGACAAGGTTTCATTTATGTCAGATTCGGCCCTCATAACAAAAGAGTTTGACACCCCTGATATAAAGGGCGAAAGAATCCTCATATTTAGCGTTTTACATTCCTAGGAATTAGGCATTCCTGACTTTTAGAAAGCCGATTCTAGCCCTCACTGTTTTAATGAAAGTTATTCCTACTGCGGCGGTGATCTCTCCTCATGAACCAGGAGTCGGATGGCACTCCCGGGGCCAGAACGCCACCCTCTGCCCCACGCCGTCTACACATACGCAGCTCACATAAGAGAAGCCATGTTGGATCAGGCCAATGGCTCATCCAGTCCAACGCTCTGTGTCACACAGTGGCCAAAGAACCCAGGGGCCATCAGGAGGTCCACCAGTGAGGCTAGAACAGGGGTAGGGAATGTTGGCTCTCCAGATGTTTTTTGCCTACAACTTCCATCAGCCCCAGCCATTGGCCATGCTGGTTGGGGCTGATGGGAGTTGTAGGGGGGGGAAACATCTGGAGAGCCAACGTTCCCTACCCCTGGGCTAGAAGCCCTTCCACTGTGCCGCCCCCCAAGCACCAAGAATACAGAGCATCCCTGCCCCAGACAGAGAGTTTCAACAATAAGCTGTGGCTAATAGCCACTGATGGACCTCTGCTCCATATCCAATCCCCTCTTGAAGCTGTCTATGCTTGTAGCCGCCATCACCTCCTGTGGCAGTGAATTCCACGTGTTAATCACCCTTTGGGCGAAGAAGGACTTCCTCTATCCGTTCTAACCCGACTGCTCAGCAATTTCATGGAGTGCCCACGAGTTCATGTTTTGTGAGAAAGGGAGAAAAGGACTTCTTTCTCTACCTTCTCTATCCCGAGCATTATCTTGTCAACCTCTATCATGTCACGTTCTGCAAACACACCCCAATCGGCAGACCACGTTCTCCTCTCTAGGGTTTGCTCCGGAAGAAAAGGAAGCCCGATCTAAAGAGCAGAAGATCCCGAGCGATCGAAACAGGAGGTGGCCGCGGAAGTCAGGGCAGCCCCCTTTGAAGACTCCTCGGGTGAGCCCTCCCATCGCTCCAATGTGGCTCCGTTCCCGAGTACGGCGATTCTCAGCGTTCTTTGCTCTGGCTGTTGCGACGATAATCATGATGCAAATCTCCAAAGATTAAGCAAAATCCACAGGGAGGATTAAATCTGCTTTCTCCTCAGGTTACTTCATTATTCCCCCTTCCCCCCCACACACACGACTGTCTGACGCAGAAGTGGTCGCCTCTCCGCCTACCTGCCCCTGTATCCCCGGTTTATCACTGCCTGCCAAACAGGCACGCAAAACCCTAGAAGAGGGACCGTCTGCCGGGAGAGACAGAAGCAGCCCTTTGGCCTAGAAAGAGCACAGCTGGGGGAAATAACGGCCTGCTTGTTCTAGCTGCTGTGCAAATACACCATGTCCTAGGAGGAAAACTAAAGGCACACAAAAAAAGTAAAACGTACCAGCTGGAAGGGGCCACAAAGGTCATCTACTCCAGGGGTGGCCAAACTTGTTTAAAGCAAGAGCCACACAGAATGAAAGTCAGACGGGAGGGAGGGAAGCTCGGAAGGTAAGCAGGGTCGACTCTGGCAAGTGCTTGGATGGAAGACCTCCTTGGAATACCAGTGGTTGGGAAGCGGGGGCAGGCTTCTATTCGGCCACCTCCCTGAATATTCCACAGGCCCCCATTAAGACCAACGAATGTTTATTCCGAATGCACGCTTTCGTGTGCATGCACACTTCTTCGGACGAGGAATGAGGTACAGTAAGCATACAGTTTGTGAGGTTTAGAATGCAAAGCGGTACAAAGTTAAACTCCGATACTCGTGCCTCTCACGCACGCACTGATTAGGAAACATAACACAAGCTAACTCCCACCAAAGGAGCTGTTGGAGGTGGAGAACGCTTCGAGTTTCTGTTAAGATCTGCAGAGCCAGTTTGGTGTAGTGGTTAAGTGTGCGGACTCTTATCTGGGAGAACCGGGTTTGATTCCCCACTCCTCCACTGGCAGCTGCTGGAATGGCCTTAGGTCAGCCATAGCTACTGCAGGAGCTGTCCTTGAAAGGGCAGCTTCTGTCAGAGCTCTCTCAGACCCACCCACCTCACAGGGTGTCTGTTGTGGCGGGGGGGGGGGGAGAAGATAGAGGACATTGTAAACTGCTCTGAGTCTCTGATTCAGAGAGAAGGGCAGGGTATAAATCTGCAGTCTTCTTCCACTTCTTCTCAGCCCTATCCACCTCACAGGGTGTCTGTTGTGGGGGGAGAAGATAGAGGAGATTGTAAGCCGCTCTGAGTCTCTGATTCAGAGAGAAGGGCAGGGTATAAATCTGCAGTCTTCTTCCACTTCTTCTCAGCCCCACCCACCTCACAGGGTGTCTGTTTTGGGGGGAGAAGATATAGGAGTTTGTAAGCTGCTCTGAGTCTCTGATTCAAACAGAAGGGCAGGGTATAAATCTGCAGTCTTCTTCTTCTTCCAATAGCAGAAGAGAAAAATTAACAAAATCAGAAAACCTTTGATCTAAGTTGCATGGGAAACCAATAAAACAGTAACATGTCAGAAGGTGAGAATGTCTGTTAATAATTCTATTGCTAATAAGCCTGGGTCAAAATGAGGGCATTTCTTTCCCAGATGTTTTTTTCCCTGTCCAACTAATTTACCTTATAACACGTCACATAGATATATATACATCATTCTAGTTCACCATTAGAACAAAATGCATTAAAATATAGTGAAAGAATGTTTTTGTATTGACACACTCGAAACAAGGGATATTGGCTGTTTATCTCATTACATATACTAAACCCATCTTCCGCTACATTTTAATGTATTTTTTCTAATGGCAAACTGCTTCAGACCAACACGGCTGCCCACCTGAATCTATCCTGGCCGCCAATCATCAGAAGCCCCCATTACTTCCAGGTGTGGGTGCGCACGCACACACACACGCACACAAAATACCCAAGAGGGAGAATGCCTAACCTGAAATATAAAATGCAAATCCAGGGGTGGAATTCTAGCAGCTCATTTGCATATCAGGCCACACCCCCGCTGATGCAGCCAATCCTCCAAGAGCTGACAAAAAAGAGCCCAGAAAGCTCTTGGAGGACTGACTACAATCAGGGGTGTGTGGCCTAATATGCAAAGGAGCTCCTGCTAGAATTCCACCTCTGTGCCAATCACTACATAGAAACGCAGACTTCTTCAGTAAAGGGTGATGAATCTTGTTAACCCCGGGGGTTCTGCGAACTGCAGTAGGGAGGCCCAGATTCTACATTTTTAAAGAGTTAACGGATGAAACGACGAATTCCACATCCAGCTGCTCGGAGTGCTTGGATAAGGGACCGACGCGCCCTCTTTTGTCCAAAACGCCCTCTGCCCTTGCAGGGATCTTGCCGCCGCTCTACCGAGAGCACGCCTACCTTGCGGATCAGCCTTCTTGAAAGCGTTGCCGGCGTCCACAAAGCTGGTGGCCGCATCATGCTTGTTCTGCAACTGGATATGTAGCTGAGCGGCCTGGCAGAAAGCGTTCCCCGCGGCTGTGGAAAGAAGAGCAGGCGGTCACGCGGGGCTCAGAAGAGAAGCTCTTGTACGGGAACGCACTGGAAGAAAAGGAAGCCTGATCTATGGCCGCTGTTCACTGAGCCACCCCAGAGACCTCCAGTGGAAGCCCCTCGAAAGGTGGTCCCATCACTCCGAAACCAAAGGGAAGAGGGCTCAGGGAAGCAGACTCAGAAGGAAGTGCTGCTTTACACAGCAAGTGACTAAAATGTGGCATTCGCTGCTGGAGGCTGAAGTGACAGAAATAGACAGCTTTAAAAGGGGATTAGACAGGTTCATGGAGGAGAGGTGACTCCCCACGGTGGCTAAAGGGAATCTCCCATGTTCAGAGGAAGCCAGCCTCTGAATCTCATTGCCAGGAGGTAACATCAGGGGAAAGGTCTCGGCCTCTGTGCCCTGTTGTTGGACCTCCAGAGGAACTGACTAGCCACTGCATGAGACAGGATGCTGGACTAGAGAGACCACTGGTCTGTTCCAGCAGGGCTCTTATGATATTCTTATGAAGGCCTCTGCCCTGTTGCTGGACCTCCAGAAGAACTGGTTGGCCTCTGTGAGAGACAGGATGCAGGAATGGATGGACCACTGGTCTGATCCAGCAGGGCTCTTCCAAGGTTCTTATGAAGGCCTCGGCCTCTGTGCCCTGTTGTTGGCCCTCCAGAGGAACTGGTTGGCCACTGCATGAGACAGGATGCTGGACTAGATGGACCCTCACTGATCTGGTCCAGCAGGGCTCTTCCGATGTTCTTATAAAGGCCTCAGCCTCTATGCTCTGTTGTTGGTTGTCCAGAGGAACTGGCTGGCCACTGCGTAAGACAGGATGCTGGACTAGATGGACCTCTGGTCTAATTCAGCAGAACTCAACTTCAGTCTTAGGGTATAAGACACAGTTTCACACCCCTTTCTGAGGTCGCTAGCTGGGGACAGGCCGTAGTGTTCTGTAGCAAGCTCTCAATGCCCATGTCCTTCAAACATCAATGAACAGGTGGGGAACCCAGGAAGAAGAGTGGCATGGATTCTCCTTCTCCCACCCATCCTTCCTATCACAATCTGGAACCCTGCAAGAAACTGGACAGGAGAGCAGACATCTCCGGCACTTGCCGCTTCCCCGGCTCTTGGAGGCTCTCCATTCTTCAGAGCACTCAATAGGGTTGTTTGGCTCTTCCCCAGCCTGGCTGCATACGCATCACAATGGGAGCGAGAGGGATCATCCCAGAACCAAAGAGAGCCTGCCTAAATCTGGGGCTCTCTTTGTGGCAGGAACCCTTTGCATATCAGGCCACACCCTCTTGATGTCGCTAATCCTCCAAGAGGTTACAGGGCTCTTCATACAGGGCCTACTGTAAGCTCCAGGAGGACTGGCTACCTCATTGGGGTATGGTCTAATACGCAAAGGAGTTCCTGCTACAAAAAAAGCCCTGCCTAATCCACTTAGGTAAATAAATATAAAACACTGTGTGAGGATTTTTACTAATGCATATAACACCAAAACGATTTTTATACTAAACAATATTCAATAATATTCCAAAAATTCTCCTTTACAAAAAAATTGTGCATAAGAACATAAGAGAAGCCATGTTGGATCAGGCCAATGGCCCAACCAGTCCAACACTCTGTGTCACAAAGTGACCAATATATGTATGTGTGTATACACACACACATACACACATATATATATATATATACACACTGTGGCTAATAGCCACTGATGGACCTCTGCTCCATATTTTTATCCAATCCCCTCTTGAAGTTGTCTATGCTTGTAGCTGCCACCACCTCCTGTGGCAGTGAATTCCACATGTTAATCACCCTTGGGTGAAGAAGGACTTCCTTTTATCCGTTTTAACCCGACCGCTCAATGTTCTCTCTTTGTTTGCAGAGCTGCACAAAGTCCAAGAAATTCCAAGACAGACATGACCGCTTCCCAAAACAGGTGTGGCTGCAAATGGACTGCGCTTCTGTCCTCTTTTCGGGAGTTTCCTTCTTCAGGCAGCTCGCCAAAAGGGTAAACTATTTCAATTGGCTGCGCTCTTGTCTCCAATGGGTCTGGCTCAATGCTCCTATTTCCCCTGGACTTCTCTTGAAAGGGCCCTGAAGAAGGAAACTCCCGAAAAGAGGACAGAAGCACAGACCGTTTGCAGCCACACCTGTTTTGGGAAGAAGTCATACCTACTTTGAAAAGAGGCGCAGAGTGTGTTAAAGCTGCAGTACTGCAGTCCCAAGCTCTGCTCACGACCTGAGTTCGATCCCCGGCGGAAGCTGGGTTTTCAGGTAGCCGGCTCAAGGTTGACTCAGCCTTCCATCCTTCCGAAGTCGGTCAAAGGAGTCCTCAGCTTGCTATGGGAAAAGCGTAGCTGACTGGGGAAGGCAATGGCAAACCACCCTGTAAAAAGTCTGCCGTGAAAACGTTGTGAAAGCAACGTCACCCCAGAGTCGGAAAAGACTGGTGCATGCACAGAGGACCTTTCCGTTTCCTTTCCCATATCTACTTTGGAATTTCTTGGACTTTGTGTAGTTCTGCAAACAAAGAGAGAACACTGTACAATTTTTTGAAAAGGAGAATTTTTGGAATACTATTGAACACGGTTTAGTATAAAAACTGCTTTGGTATTACATGCATCAGCAAAAACCCTCACCGTGTTCTGTATTTATTTGCCTATTCATACCTGTGAGCTCTCTATCTTGACATAATCCACTCAGGCACCTTGCTCTGAGAAAGATTCAAACAGAGGAAAGGTCCAAGGGTGCTACGTACCGCTCCAGTTCTTAGCCATTTTGAACATGTTGGCTGCTCTCGCGTAGATGTCGCACGCCTCTTCCACCCTGGAGGAGCCGCCCCTAGGAAACAGAAAATCACACTGCTGCATCAGCCTACAGCATCACCAGCGCATTTTTTAAAAATCAGGTGAGGAGGCTGCGGCTAGGCCACGTGAGGAGGGAGAGCCATGCCACCTGAGCTGCAAACCCAAAGGCACTTTCTTGTTGATGGAAGTCAAGGTATCGGCGTCCACTTCTAGAGCAATGGGGAGAATAAAACCAGAGAGCCAGATTGGTGTAGTGGTGAAGTGTGCGGACTCTTATCTGGGAGAACCGGGTTTGATTCCCCACTCCTCCACTTGCAGCTGCTGGAAGGCCTTGGGTCAGCCAGAGCTCTGGCAGAGGTTGTCCTTGAAAGGGCAGACTCTTATCTGGGAGAACCGGGTTTGATTCCCCCCTCCTCCACTTGCACCTGCTGGAATGGCCTTGGGTCAGCCATAGCTCTGGCAGGAATTCTCCTTGAAAGGGCAGACTCTTATCTGGGAGAACCGGGTTTGATTCCCCACTCCTCCACTTGCACCTGCTGGGATGGCCTTGGGTCAGCCAGAGCTCTGGCAGAGCTGTCCTTGAAAGGGCAGACTCTTATCTGGGAGAACCGGGTTTGATTCCCCCCTCCTCCACTTGCACCTGCTGGAATGGCCTTGGGTCAGCCAGAGCTCTGGCAGAGCTGTCCTTGAAAGGGCAGACTCTTATCTGGGAGAACCGGGTTTGATTCCCCACTCCTCCACTTGCACCTGCTGGGATGGCCTTGGGTCAGCCGTAGCTCTGGCAGAGGTTGTCCTTGAAAGCGCAGCTTTTGTCAGAGCTCTCTCAGCCCCACCCACCTCACAGGGTGTCTGTGGAAGGAAGATAAAGGAGATTGTGACCGCTCTGAGACTCAGAGAACAGGGCGGGATATAAATCCATCATCATCTTTCCAGAGAGCGCTCCAGAAGGCTGGCTGCCAAGAGTAATGCAAGCAAAGAGACAAAGCCTCCGGCTCACACCACAGAACCAGCAGAATTAGATGAGGATCCTGGATTCTCAGAGGGCAGCTCACACTACCTGGGTCCTGTGCAACCAGCCCGCTCAGAGGATGCTGTGAGAGCTCCCAGTGCTGGCGCACTCAGAGGGCACCTTGGCAGAGCCTGGAAGCCACTTCTAAATCATTCCCCGAGTTCTCTCCTGCGGTTGCAAATGAAAAATACAGTTGAACTGTTATAGACTTACCATAAGTGGGGCCAGAAGCCTGAGGCTCATGCCCTTGAATGAGCCGGGCCTTTAGATTCTAGACTGTCCCCATGCTATAATAATTTAAACGGTACGTTTAGACTATTGTATTTTCATTATCTGCATTAATTATGCAAACTAATTTGGGTCCCTTGGGGGAGAAAAACAACAAGTAAATATACTAAGCGAGGCAGGCAGAGATGTGGTTATACGAAGACGACGACTGCAGATTTATACCCCACCCTTCTCTCTGAATCAAGAGACTCAGAGCGGCTCACAATCTCCTTTCCCTTCCCCCCCTCAACAGACACCCACCCTGTGAGGTGGGTGGGGCTGGAGAGGGCTCTCACAGCAGCTGCCCTTTCAAAGACCTCTGCCAGAGCTATGGCTCACCCAAGGCCATTCCAGCAGCTGCAAGTGGAGGAGTGGGGAATCAAACCTGGTTCTCCCAGATAAGAGTCTGCCCTTTCAAGGACAACTCTGGGAGACCTATGGCTGACCCAAGGCCATTCCAACAGCTGCAGATAGAGTGGGGAATCAAACCCGGTTCTCCTAGATAAGAGAGCTATGGCTGACCCAAGGCTATTCCAGCAGGTGCAAGTGGAAGAGTGGAGAATCAAACCCGGTTCTCCCAGATAAGAGAGCTATGGCTGACCCAAGGCCATTCTACGGCTGCAGGTAGAGGAGTGGGGAATCAAACCCAGTTCTCCCAGATAAGAATCCGTGCATTTAACCACTACACCAACACTGGCTCTCTATGGAAATATGCACTCAAGCAAAGCTGTGCTTTTTGGGCAACCCTGATTCAAAACCATCCCCCTAAAAATCAGAGATCTTTAACTTGCTTTTCAGAATCTTGCATGAGGTAGAATATCACTAGATACCAGCTGCTGAGAAGACCCCACTGGACCCTCAAATCTGTGAGACTGGCTCACTTATCATTCACCACAACAGCTTCGGTCACTGGGGCAGTTGCCAACCTTCAAACGGGCAAAATCAACAACAGCCCATGGCCTTCTCTGCTGTGTCCCTGCCCCCTTGTAGAACAGCCTGCCTGAGTGGTCAGGAAGGACCCCGCCCATCTGGCTTTCCACAAACAGAAGTACTCGAGGACTTTTCTACACGGACAAGAGGCTTGCGCTGTATTAAACCATTCAAAAAATTACTCGGATAAACCATTAAGAGTCTGTGGTCTATACTGCTGTGTCTAGATTGCTATAAGTGGGACCCTAGTACGTAGTTTTTGTATTGTTTTCGTGTTTTAACAATTTATTAATAACATATGGTTACAATATTTAGTTGTCTCTTTTCTATACTAACCCATATGATATTTCAACCCCCCTCCCTCCAATATTTGACTTCCCCGAAGTTATAAATTTAAATTCAATTATAAAGGTACCGCTAACCAATCAAGGTTCAATACTTTTCTTTTCTCATTAATACTAAAAAATTGTCCAATGTCTTTTTACATTCCACTCTTTCTCCATATATCCTTTAAATTTCTTCCTCTCCTTTTTGAATATATCTAAATCATCGCCTCTTAAAGATTTAGTTAATTTGTCCATCTCACTCTACGATAAAACTTTCACAATCCAATCCCATTTCTCTGGTATTTTTCCCTGTTTCCACAGCTGCGCATACAATGTCCTAGCAGCTGAGAGCAAGTACCAAATTAAAGTCCTGTCTTCCTTTGGAAATTTTTCTAATTGTAATCCAAGCAAAAAAGTCTCTGCAGTTTTCTTAAAGTCGTAACCCAAAATTTTGGAGATTTCTTGTTGTATCATCTTCCAAAACTCTTTTTGTATTGTTTTAAGCATTACGTTAACACTTCAGCTTCGCTTCTGCTTTTTATATTTCCGGTCGCTTCTACAACCCAAATTCTATTTCACTGTTTAATGAATGTCCCGCCCAGCTGAACTCACTCTGTGTAATCCACTTTGAGTCCTAGTGAGAAAGGTGGAGTACGAAGCACACGCACACATGAATACTGTCTTTTTTGTCCGCTTGTGAATTTTCTAGCGACATCTGGCTAACCAGTGTGAGAAAGAAGATGATGAATTTGACGTGCCCTCTTTGGATTCTTTGATATGAACATACGAAGCTGCCTTATACGGAATCAAACCCTGGGTCCATCAAAGTCAGTGTTGTCTACTCAGACTGGCAGCGGCTCTCCAGGGTCTCACACTGAGGTTTTTCACGCTTGCTTGCCTGTACCCTTTTTAGTTGGAGATGCTGGAGATTGAACCTGGGACCTTTTGCTTACCAAGCAGATGCTCTACCACTGAGCCACCATCCCTCCCCTGCTCTCCAGGGTCTCCAGCTGAGGTTTTTCATGCCTACTTGCCTGGACCCTTTTAAGATGGAGATGCCGGGGATTGAACCTGGGACCTTCTGCTTACCAAGCAGATGCTCTACCACTGAGCTGTAAACCCCACTTCCTGGCTCTCCAGGGTCTCAGGCTGAAGTCTTTCCCATCACCTCCTGCCTGGTCCTTTCAACTGCAGATGCCGGGGACTGAACCTGGGACCGTCTGCTTACCAAGCAGATGCTCTACCACTGAGCCACAATCCCTCCCTCTTTGGATTATTAATTTCTACCACCATCAAAAGCAGGAAGCAACCACAGAGCAAAATACAATGCAAACAATAAAATATTCAGCCCTGTGCGGGGACATTAATACAGCCCAGATAAAATTCAGATCAAAGTATTCAAAAACCTGCCTCAACTGAAGAGTCTTCTGGGCCCACCTAACGGTCCCCAAACACAAGGTCCCTTAACAGTCTTGACAGCAGATGACGCAAAAATGAAAAACACAACGGCAGGACCCAATTCAGTCCTCTAGGTTGCAAAGCGCTTGTTCCCCTTTTTGGATCCTGAGCACACTTCCTGCCGGAAGGAAGACCCTGCATAATCCTGCACCTTCCCCACGTTTCTCCTGCACAGCCAAACCTGGAAACATTCTGCGATATTTTCTTTAGCCACCCAGCCTTTAGGAGGAGAGGAATTCCTTCACCAGAAGCACAAGATTCAGTTCTCTTCGAAAATTGCTTACAGATGGCCAAGATGACTGACCTTGCCAGAGGAGGGGGAAAAAAAAGGTTTTGGCATCAGCAAAATAAATGCCAGGCTTTGAAGAGCAGGCTTTTCCAGCCTTGTCTTGAGAAGGGAAGGGGGCAGGGAGCTATGCTCCGATTCAGAACGAAAAGAGGTTTCCAGGATGCATGCGGCTTAAGCCTCTCGGTTATTTAAGGAAAAAATGTACAGAATCCTGTTTTGAAAGTTGCCAAACTATAAACAGCTAGAGAAGCTGAACGGAGCAGAGGTCCATCAGTGGCTATTAGCCATAAGGTAAGGACGGAACAGTGCAGAGTGTTAAAGCTGCAGTCCTAAGCTCTGTTCACGATCCGAGTTCGATCTCCAGCGGAAGCTGGGTTTTCAGGTAGCCGGCTTGAGGTTGACTCAGCCTTCCATCCTTCTGAGGCCGGTAAAATGAATCCCCGGTTTGCTGGGGGGAAAGTGTAGATGACTGGGGAAGGCAAGGGCAAATCACCCTGTTAAAAAGTCTGCCGTGAAAACGCCGTGATGCGACGTCACCCCAGAGTCAGAAACAACCGGTGCTTGCACAGGGGACTACCTTTACCCTTTTAAAGATGGAACGCTGTCTGGGGCAAAGATGCTCTGTCTTCTTGGTGTCTGGGGGGGGGGGGGCAACAGTGGGAGGGCTTCTGGAGTTCTGGCCCGGCTGGTGGACAATGTTCCCTCTAAGCTGTGGAGTCTTGTGAGCAAAAAATTCTACTTTGTGAGCTACTGGCATTAAGGTTGTGAGTTACTGAATACATTCGTTTGCTCCGGGGACATTTTTTCCCCTGAGCTAAGACAAAAATATGTGAGCTGGAGGCTAAAAAACTGTGAGCTCGCACACAATGACTCAGCTTAGAGGGAACATTGCAGGTGGCCTCGTGGGTTACGGCCACTGTGTGACACAAGACGGTTGGACTGGACGAGCCCCTGGCCTGATCCAACAAGACTTCCCTGATGTTCTTATGACCAGATCGGCTGTCAGCCTCCAAGCAAGATCAAGGCATCAGCTATGGTTTTGCTCACTAGTGCCGGGCGGAAGATTCCTTGTCTGGGGGCGTTGAGCCGGCTGCACACGGCACAGTGAAGGAGCACGGAGCTAAACCTAGACTGTGTGGGTTGAGCGGCGACTTCAGCTACAGAATTCCCCCTTAGGAAACTGTGGCAACCAGAGAGCCTTTGCTGGAAAAAAACCAGCAACGTAATTAGCCAATGCAGGTGTCTGTGAGCCAAAATATTCCCTTACGATTGTGAATGACAATGCCTGTTGCCTGTTATGCACGCAAGGCCTGAAAATTAAGATCTACCGCCGAATTCCTGTTGTACATCTGCATATACCACTGAGCAGTAAATTACCACTGAAGTTATCCAGTGGTAACTTCTGCTGACAAGAAAGGATTTTCTTCTACCTAACATACCTCGCAGGGTCACTGTGAGGACATAGTATGGGGGGGGGACAGGAAGAGACATAAGAACATAAGAGAAGCCATGTTGGATCAGGCCAGTGGCCCATCCAGTCCAACACTGTGTCACATAAGAACATAAGAGAAGCCATGTGGGATCAGGCCAGTGGCCCATCCAGTCCAACACTCTGTGTCACATAAGAGAAGCCATGTTGGATCAGGCCAGTGGCCCATCCAGTCCAACACTTTGTGTCCCATAAGAACATAAGAGAAGCCATGTTGGATCAGGCCAATGGCCCATCCAGTCCAACACTCTGTGTCCCATAAGAACATAAGAGAAGCCATGTTGGATCAGGCCAGTGGCCCATCCAGTCCAACACTCTGTGTCCCATAAGAACATAAGAGAAGCCATGTTGGATCAGGCCAGTGGCCCATCCAGTCCAACACTCTGTGTCCCATAAGAACATAAGAGAAGCCATGTTGGATCAGGCCAATGGCCCATCCAGTCCAACACTCTGTGTCACATAAGAACAGAAGAGAAGCCATGTTGGATCAGGCCAATGGCCCATCCAGTCCAACACTCTGTGTCACATAAGAACATAAGAGAAGCCATGTTGGATCAGGCCAGTGGCCCATCCAGTCCAACACTCTGTGTCACATAAGAACATAAGAGAAGCCCTGTTGAATCAGGCCAATGGCCCATCCAGTCCAACACTCTGTGTCCCATAAGAACATAAGAGAAGCCATGTTGGATCAGGCCAGTGGCCCATCCAGTTCAACACTCTGTGTCACACAGTGGCCAAAAAAAAAGCCACGTGCCATAAGGAGGTCCATCAGTGGGGCCAGGACACTAGAAGCCCTTCCACTATGCCCCCCCCCAAGCACCAAGAATACAGAGCATCCCACCTTGCCCCTTAGACAGAGAGCTCTCCACCAATTCGCTTGAGGCTCATTAGCCACTGATGGCTCTCCTCATATGCTTATCCAATCCCTCATCCTCGATGTGTCATAAGCCCTTTGGGTGAAGGACTTCTGAATTACTTCTGAAGAAGACACTGAATTAATTGTCCTAGCTGAAGAGATAATTTCTGAATGTGAGATGAAAATGCAAGGGATGTAAAATACAACCCACTTTACAGGCTGTATGGTTGCCACTCTGCGATGGGTGATTCCTGAAGTTTCTGGATGCGGAGCTGGGGTGAACCAAGGACATTAGGGGGTTTATAATGCCATCAAGTACATTAGGGGGACTCATCTCTGTTCCTGGAGATCAGCAGTAAATTTCCAGGGCTCCCCCAGCTGCACCCTGAGCTGGCAACCTAACAGGATTGTTAGGACAACGGTAGAGAGATTAGACTGGAAGAGATAGCGAGCACAGGATGAGGATTAAGGTTATGCCTGGTACTCTAATGAAAACCACAGGATCTTAAGCATACTCAAAAGGGGCCTAAATCCTTTAAAACAGGTGTCAAACATGCAGCCCGGGGGCCAAATAAGGCCCCCAAAGGGCTCCTATCAGGTCCCTGAGCAACTGGCTGTCATCTGCTTCCTTCTCCCTCTCTCTTGCTTTGCAAGGTTTGCTCAAACACACAGCAGAGCCACAGAGCAAATCCTCTATTTTCTCCATTGGCTGAGGCTCCTCCCCCTCCTGGGTCCCCTGTGGAGGGAGGGAAAGAGCCAGAGCTTCCTTTGTCTAGTTCCCTGTATCCCATGGGAGAGATACAAAGAAAGCACCTTTAAGACCAAGTGCTAATGTTTTAAGCATATTTTAAATTTTAAAAAAACCCTTTATTTGTGTTTGTCTGTATCCTTTATAAAAGTTTGTCTGTGTCCTTTAAAAACTTTATATCTCTGTGCTACCTAATCTTAAATAGGTACATGCGGGGCTTTTTTTGTAGCAGGAACTCCTTTGCATATTAGGCCACACACCCCTGATGTAGCCAATTCTCAGGGGCTCTTAGCACAGGGCCTACTGTAAGCTCTTGGAGGATTGGCTACATCAGGGGTGTCTGGCCTAATATTCCAAAGAGATCCCGCTACAACAAAAGCCCTGGGCCCATGCACGGCCTGGCCCAACACAGCCCAGCAAGGTCTTATTTTTGTCAGAATCGGCCCTCGTAACAAATGAGTTCGACACTCCGGCGAAGGCTTTCAAACCAGGTGGGAAAAAGCTACATATACTTCGATTTTAGACTCTGGTGAAAAACACATCCATAAAACCCTTCAGAGAGATCTTTCGGGACTCTGTGACTTCGATCTCTCCCTCCATTACAATGAAGGTCGGTCTACTTAACCAACATATAGGCCAAGGGAACTACAGGTCTGCTAGAAGGTTAAGATGGAAAACCACCTCCAGAGAACTACAGTCCCCAGAACTCCACGTGTTTCTCCCATGATGCTTGCAGCCTGCGGCATGTTTATTTACTTAGAACAGGGGTGGCCAACAATAGCTCTCCAGATGTTTTTTGCTTGCAACTCCCATCAGCCCCAGCCAGCATGGCTGATGGCTGGGGCTGACGGGAGTTGTAGGCAAAAAGCATCTGGAGAGCTACCGCTGGCCACCCCTGACTTAGAAGAAAGGTCCACTTATTCTCCAGTAGATGTGTATTAAAAACAGATTAGCGGCCAGTTGAGCTATAATCCTGCCTAGGAACTGAGCAGAATGGGCCAGAGAGATTACATGACACCCTCCCACACACACACACTTCCCGACACCAAGGAATGGAAGCCTGAAAGAGGATTAGACAGATTCATAGAGGATAAGTCTATCAATGGCGGCTGTGGGGAGCCTCCACATTCCGAGGCAGTAAACCTCTAAATCCAAGAGTCAGGAAGCAACATCAGGAGAAGGGCTTGGCCTCTCTGCCCTGTTGTTGGTCCTCCAGAGGAACTGGCTGGCCCCTGTGTGAGACAGGAGGCTGGACTAGATGGACTCTCACTGGTCTGATGCAGCAGGGCTCTTCTGATGTTCTTATGAAGGCCTCAGCCACTCTGCCCTGTTGTTGACCCTCCAGAGGAACTGGCTGGCCACTTTTTGAGACAGGAGGCTGGACTAGATAAACCACAGGTCTGATCCCGCAGGGCTCTTCTGATGTTCTTATGAAGTTATCAGCCTCTGTGCCCTTTGGTTGGATCTCCAGAGGAACTGGCTGGCAAGTGTGTGAGACAGGACGCTAGACTGGACTGACCACTGGTCTGATCCAGCAGGGATTTTCTGGTCCTCGTCCTGGAAGGCTTCAGCCTCTGTGCCCTGTTGCTGACCCTCTAGAGGAACTGGTTCACCACTGTGAGAGACAGGATGCTGGATCGCTGGTCTGACCCCACAGGGCTGCTCCTACACTATCGTTTCACGATGAAGAGACTGAATTTATCCCCCGCCCTTCACTCAAGAGTCCTGGAGCGGCTTCCAATCTCCTTTCCCTTCCTCTCCTCACAACAGACACCCTGTGAGGTAAGCGGGGCTGAGAAAACTCTTCAGAGAATTGCTCTCTTGAGAGAGAGAGAGAGCGAGCAGCTCTTCCGAAAACTGTGACTGAAGCAAGGTCACTCAGCAGCTGCATGGGAAGGAAGAGCAAGGAATCAAACCTGGTTCTCCCAGATTAGAGTCCGTGCACTTAACAGCTGCACTGATCTGATAATCTCCAAACACAGATATTCTTCCCTGAGCAGCGCTGATGGCACGATGGTTATAAAGGAAGCATTCTGAGTTGCAAAAGAGAGGGCTTAGTGTTCAAGCGCTCCTTGGCTCAATCCATTCTGGCCGCCCCACACACACACACCACACCCCCAAATACACCGGCTTCCTCCTGCTCCCAGACTCCTATCTTCAGCCTTTGAGGAACATTCCTCTCTTGCAGCTCCCCGGGGGAGCAGAGCTGTTCGGCCCTCTCTGGACCCAGACGCTTGTGATGCGCAAGGCAGGAAAATCAACCCTGAATCGCCCGCTTCATCCGACCCAGCCTCTGCTCCCTAACCCAACCCTCCCCTCCTTTGCACAAGGCATGGGCTGCTCCGGTGACAGACACCGTCTGCGGGAGAAAAGAGACCAGCTGCTGGGAGGTGCTGCAGAGAGAAGCCGAGACACTCTCCTTCCCCACCCACAGGCTACCTCCGCTGGCGATGGCAGGTTCCATTTGGAGGGGGGGGGATTAAGGAGCATTTCACGCACTTTCTGTTGTTTTCCTATCACAGCTGACTCAAGGGCAAACGACCCTTGAGCGAGCCCCACAGAAAGAGAAGGCAATCTTTGTCTTGGCAACGAGACAAGAAGGAAATCTCCTAGAATGCGTTCAGAGGATGCGCCCGGGGCTCCCAGGAAAAGCTGCATCGCGATGCCTGTGATTTTCCACTGCGCTAGCGGGAACGGCTCTCTTCCCCCCTCCCCCCCTCTAATTAATTAACCCAGAACCCGGCTACCACTAACCAGTAGGGTGGAATCGATCGGACAATGAAAGGGATTCCTGGTTGGGACTGAGGTTGGCCGGAGTTTAAGGTGGGGAAGGAGCCGGCTGCTCAATGGGGGACACGAGACAGGAAGAAAGATTTTTTTTTTTCCCTATGCAAGGTTCAGGGTTTGGGGGGTTCTGCAAACATTGGATTCCCCTTCCCACCAGCAAATCTGCTTTATACATATTTGCTATCAAGTCACAGCAGACTGGTCCACAGCCCAACTGATTGGTCCACAGCTCAACCCCTGGGCTGTGGACCAGTACTGGTCCGTGGCCTGTTAGCAACGAGGCCATGAGTTCTACAATTATTTCATTATATATTGCAACGTAGAAGAAGACAATGGATTTATAGCCTGCCTTCCACTCTGCATTTCAGAGTGGCTCATAATCTCCTTTACCTTCCTCCCCTCACAACAGACACCCTGTGAGGAAGGTGGGGCTGAGAGAGCTCTCCCAGAAGCTGCCCTTTCAAGGACAGCTTTGTGAGAGCTATGGCTGACCCAAGGCTGTCCCAGCAGCTGCAAGCGGAGGAGCGGGGAATCAAATTCAGTTCTCCCAGATAGGACTCCGCGCACTTCACCACCACACCAAATGCTTTAGAAATACAAATTCAGTTCTCCCAGATAGGACTCCGCGCACTTCACCACCACACCAAACGCTTTAGAAATAAAGTGCACGATTGCATCATCCTGAAACCATCCCCTCCTCCCCCACCTCCTCCATGAAAAATATGTCTTCCACAAAACCGGTTTGTGATGCCAAAAAGGCTGGGGACCACTGCTGTAGGGTTTTCAAGGTAAGGGATGTTCAAAGCCGGTAGGGCCAAGTCACAACCCCGGTATTTCCCGGAGATCTCCTATCTGAACACTGACCACTGCTGACTCTTCTTAGCTTCCAAGGCTGGGCTAGCCTGGCCTTTACTGCCAGTACTTAAGAGTCGAAACACCTCATCGCTTCCCAGAAGTCAATCAACCAAAGGATAACCTTTTTTCCTCTTAAGAAATTCTGCCAAATCCGCTCTTCCAGACTTTCAAGTTTGGCCATTCCTTCCCTCTAGCACCGCCCCTCCCTCTCCCTCCCCACTTGCTGCTCTACTGAGCTAGCCCACTGCCAGCTATGGACCTTTCAAGGCCTTCTGTTATTGCTGTTTCCTCTTCTTTCTAATGACACTTGAATATCCCCCCACCCACCCACCAAGGTATCTAATGGACGAGGTTCTGCCAGGAGTAAAATGAGGCCATAAACACAAGACAGAGCTCTGTGCATGTGTGTTTTAACAAAGGACCTTGCGGAAAATGTAAAGGGGGGGGATAATTTGTCAAATGAAAGACATGCTGTTCACTCCCCCTTCCCAAATGCCCTCATAACGACTAGGCATGCTCAGTGCATTCCAGGAAGTATAGAACATAAAGGACGCTTTAGCACAGGGGTGGCCAAACTTGCTTAACGTAAGAGGTGCACAGAATAAATGTCAGATGTTTGAGAGTCGCAATGTTCAATAAGAACATAAGAGAAGCCATGTTGGATCAGGCCAATGGCCCACCCAGTCCAACACTCTGTGTCACATAAGAACATAAGAGAAGCCATGTTGGATCAGGCCAATGGCCCACCCAGTCCAACACTCTGTGTCACATAAGAACATAAGAGAAGCCATGCTGGATCAGGCCAATGGCCCACCCAGCCCAACACTCCGAGTCACATAAGAACGTAAGAGAAGCCATGCTGGATCAGGCCAATGGCCCACCCAGTCCAACACTCTGAGTCACATAAGAACAGAAGAGAAGCCATGCTGGATCAGGCCAATGGCCCACCCAGTCCAACACTCTGAGTCACATAAGAACAGAAGAGAAGCCATGTTGGATCAGGCCAATGGCCCACCCAGTCCAACACTCTGAGTCACATAAGAACAGAAGAGAAGCCATGTTGGATCAGGCCAATGGCCCATCCAGTCCAACACTCTATGTCACGTAAGAACAGAAGAGAAGCCATGTTGGATCAGGCCAATGGCCCACCCAGTCCAACACTCTGAGTCACATAAGAACAGAAGAGAAGCCATGTTGGATCAGGCCAATGGCCCATCCAGTCCAACACTCTATGTCACATAAGAACAGAAGAGAAGCCATGTTGGATCAGGCCAATGGCCCACCCAGTCCAACACTCTGTATCACATAAGAACATAAGAGAAGCCATGTTGGATCAGGCCAATGGCCCATCCAGTCCAACACTCTATGACACATAAGAACAGAAGAGAAGCCATGTTGGATCAGGCCAATGGCCCATCCAGTCCAGCACTCTGAGTCACACAGTGGCCAAAAAAATTATATAAATATATACATATATACACACACTGTGGATAACAGCCACTGATGGACCTCTGCTCCATATTTTTATCTAACCCCCTCTTGAAGTTGGCTATGCTTGTAGCTGCCACCACCTCCTGTGGCAGTGAATTCCACATGTTAATCACCCTTTGGGTGAAGAAGGACTTCCTTTTATCCGTTCTAACCCGACTGCTCAGCAATTTCATTGAATGCCTTAGCTGTCAGCATGGTGGGCAACTAAGCTCTAAATGCCAAACTCCTGAGAGTCAAAACCACGTGACCACCAAGGTGCTCATCTCTCCCTGGAACGAAGCAACCTTCCACTACTAGAGGCAGCAATGCAGAATTCCCTGTTGTTTGTTCATACGCGCCCCAATTCCTTACAGGCTCTCCCGGTTTGTAATTTCTACCCTTCACACTGGCATGCAAGTCCGGAGGGTGCCTCCCGCTGAAACACAGGCACCCACAAGGAAGAGATGGAAGCACACAATTCAGGCCTCAGCCGCTCCGTATCTTCATCCTCTTGTTTTGTGCCAGCCCCATTCCATATGTTTTCCAGCCGGGTGTGTGATAACTCAAGGTGAGCAAAAGGCTGTAAAGCCAGGGGTGGCCAAACTTGCTTAGCATGAGAGCCACACAGAATTAAATGTCAGATGTTTTGAGAGCCGCAAGACATGAACATGTTGGAGAGCCGCGAGGAAAGGAAAAAAAAATTGAAAGACAGGTGGAAAGTAAGCAACTTTAAACGCATCCTCCAAACTGCCAGCTTGGAGAAGTGATTTATAGGGAGAAATGCCTTCTCTAATTTGGTTGATTGGGCAGCGGGGGCTTCAAGAGCCGCACAATATGCGTGAAAGAGCCGCACGTGGCTCCAGAGCCGCAGTTTGGCCACCCCTGCTGTAAAGTTATTCTCATTCGCCACACAGACACAGAGAAAGAGGCCTTCCCCCGCACAGGCAACTGTGCTTCACCACATTCTTCGTCTACCTGCAGCGCATTACTTCTTCAAGCATCACTGCCTCCCCCAAAGCAAGACGGGTGGCCATGTTAATCTGTCTGTAGCAGGAGTCCTGTGGCAGCTTAAAGACTAACAAAAATTTGTGGCCGGGGAGGAGCTTTTGGGAGCCACTGCTCACTTCTTCAAGGCGGGTCAGGCGTGTTCGGCTGCCTGTCGCAGCAGAAAAGAGCAAGGATCATAGAATCACGGAGTTGGAAGGGACCTCTAGGGTCATCTAGTCCAACCCCCTGCACAACGCAGGAAACTCACAAACGCCTCCCCCTAAATTCACAGGATCTTCAGTGCTGTCAGATGGCCATCTCGCCTCTGTTGAAAAACCTCCAAGGAAGGAGTTAATGCCTTAAAGACTACATTTGTGGCAGGCAGGAAGGAGCTTTTGGACACTGTCTAAACCAGGAATTAGGGTTTGTAGAATCTTTTGGGCTCAAGTGCCGTGTTCTACTGGAGAAAGTTTTCCTTCCAGACGTTTCGTTCTCGGCTGCAGAGAACATCCTCAGTGCCGTTGCAGCCGGAGCAGGCGCTCTGACCTTCTTGGCTGCTGTGCGTTGAGTGACAATGCAGTAGAACAGTAGAACACGGCACTTGAGCCTGAAAGATTCTACAAACCCTAATGATGTTACCAGCCGTGAAAAACTGAAATCTTGATAACCCAGGAATGTCAAACTCATTTGTTATGAGGGCCGGACCTGACATAAATGAGACCTTGTTGGGTCAGGCCATGTCGGGCTGGGCTGTGTGTGTACCTGTTTAAGACTTGGTAGCAGAGATATAAACTTTATAAAGGACACTGACAAACACAACTGAAGATTTTTTTTTAAACCCTTAAAATAAAACATGCTTAAAACATTAGCACTCGTTGGGTCTTAAAGGTGCTTTCTTTGTATTTCTCCCATGGGATCCAAGGAACTGGATTCTTTCCTTCCTTCCCCAGGGGACCAGGTGGGGGAGGAGCCTCAGCCAATAGAAAGAAGAGAGGCTTGGCTCAGTAGCTCTGCTGTGTGATTGAGGGAGCCTGGCAAAGCAAGCTCTCCCTCCCCCCCTTCCTCCCAAGGGAGGAGCCTCAGCCAACGGAGAACACAGAGGTTTTGCTCTGAGCTCCTGAGCAAGCCTGGCAAAGCAAGCTGTGATGCAGAAGGAAGCAAGAGAGAGGGAGAAGGAAGCAGATGACAGCCAGTTGCTCAGGGGCCTGATAGGAGCCCTCTGGGGGCCTGATTCAGCCCCCAGGCCAGATGTTTGACACCCTGGTCTAAACCATAATCAAACTTTTCTCTTTTTTTAAGACAAGTGGCTCTGATGAAGACTTTAGATGCAAAAGGTGTCTTGGACTCTCTGGGAGTCAGTCACAGCTGACACAAAGTTCAGGACCTCAGGTGTGAGTCTCAGGAGGACAGGTAACGTTTGACTGCTTTTACACAGAAGCTTCTCCTAGCCCCTCCCCAAACTTTTTTTCAACAACAGCCTTTGAAGGGCAGACCTCGGAGAAGATCCTGACCGCTCCCATCACCCACAGCCAGGCAGTCACAGGTGGAAGATCCCAGACTCCATTCCCACCCGAAAGCTCACAGACAGCAAGTGTTAGGACACATCATTCTCTGTCTCAAAGAGCCCTGTGGCATTGCTGCCGGTCAAAAGAGGCGACGCTGAACAAGATGGACCAGTTGCTCCACTCCACCTAAGGCAGCATAATTCACACAGCCAGCACCTTCTTCCCCTGTTCTCATTCCGGCTCCCGGAACCCAACGTTGTCTTCTACCTCCCAAAACAGTGCCCCCTCGGGCCGCTCCTGCCCCCACATGTCTGCCCATTTCACCTTCCAAGTGTGCATTACGAGTGAACAAACCTAAGCACATTATGAGGTGTCCTTTGACAAACATTCCCTCTAAACTGAGTCAGTGTGAGCCAGCTCAGTTTTTTTAGCCTCCGCCTCACACCTTTTTTTTGTCTCCGCTCAGGAAAAACGGCCCCTGAGCCAACTCACTGATGCAGGAGCTCACCGCTTTAATGCCAGTAGCTCGCAAAGCAGAGTTTTTACTCCCAAGACTCCACAGCTCAGAAGGAGCACTGCTCCCGAAAGATCACTGCCACCAAGAAGTCAAGCTAGCTGAGAATCCAGTTGCACCTTCAAGACCAACGAGATTTTTGGAACATAAGCGTCCGAGAGTCTAAGCTCCTTCAGCAGAACTGTGACTCTCGAAAGCTTTCAGAGAGTCGTGTCGGTTTCTGAGGCGCAAGGGGATTCAAATCCTGCCCTTCTCTCCTGCAGACCAGCACGGCTGCTCTCTGAAGCTAGGAAGTCCATGGTGGAAAGCAGCTTAGTGCACGGTCCCTTTCCCTTGAAGCCGTCTGACAGACCTGAATTATCAAAGATTTCAGGTTTTCACGGCTAGTAACATCATTAGGGTTTGTAGAATCTTTCGGGCTCAAGTGCCGTGTTCTACTGGAGAAAGTTTTCCTTCCAGACGTTTCGTTCTCAGCTGCGGAGAACATCCTCAGTGGCGTTGCAGCCGGAGCAGGCGCTCTGACCTTCTTGGCTGCTGTGCATTGAGTGATGCACAGCAGCCAAGAAGGTCAGAGCGCCTGCTCCGGCTGCAACGCCACTGAGGATGTTCTCCGCAGCTCAGAACGAAACGTCTGGAAGGAAAACTTTCTCCAGTAAAACACGGCACTTGAGCCCGAAAGATTCTACAAACCCTAATACCTGAATTAGAGAAGAAGAACAAACCGGGAGCACGGTGTAAAACCCTAATTAACAATCAAACCCTCTGATTTAAGGCTACGGCACTTTAAAAATTAATAAAATCTGAGAGACTCTTCGGAGTTGAGGGCGGGGATATAAATCCAATATCATCATCTTATTCTTCTTAATAAGGTATTTATCTATCAACTGATTGATTGTCAAACGGGACGTTATCTTAAATGCTAAATAAGATGTTCTACAATGTCATATATACCAGGGGTGGCCAACAGTAGCTCTCCAGATGTTTTTTGGCCTACAACTCCCATCAGCCCTAGCCATTGGCCATGCTGGCTGGGGCTGACGGGAGTTGTAGGCAAAAAACATCTGGAGAGCAACTGTTGGCCACCCCTGCTATATAACATAGTGCTTTATGCATAGTAGAATTTTGTTCTATACAGAATTAATCTACTTGATACTACTTCACCCAACAAAGTTCTGTATAACTTGGAATTTTTAAAATAAACTTATGGTTTGTTAAAAAAGATTAATAAAAATTCAAAATGGTCCTTACACGTTACGTAGAAAAATGTCACAACTCATAATGCAGTCCTACAATAGCAGATTTTATTGTGTTTTCCAAAGGGTCAGGGAGGGAGGGGAAGGAAAAGGGAGAATAAAAAAAAATAATTTCTAGATTACATTGCTCATCATCCAACTCTACGGATATATGGCAGAGACAGCTGCAATAAATTAAGTACAGCAAGGTGTCTGTGAGTAATATACATGTCACTATAGTCACTCTGTGTGTCCATTCATTTATGGTGCAAGATTAACATGTCTTTCAAGCTGGGATACCCACAACTCATAACGCAAACCTGTTATCACAAAATTTGGAAAAAAATATCATCCTTGCGACATTGTAGCACAGCTTCTGCAATGGGTTGTAGTAAGCTGTGCATCTAGACGTAAGGCCAATCTTCCTCAGAAGTTATTCATAGTAGGTCTTCCTCAGAAATTATCTCCCTCTTACTTATAACTCAGGTACAAAGCTTCCTACTATGTTGCCAGCATGCTTAGAGGGTGTTCTGCCAGTATTAGAGCAGAAGACCTTGCACCTGATTAACAAAACGTTAATGGACTGGCTTGCTTCTTGTGTAAAAGCTGAGTTGTAAACAGGGGTGGAATTCCAGCAGGAACTCCTTTGCATATTAGGCTGCACACCCCTGAAGTAGCCAATCCTCCCAGAGCTTACAATAAAGAACCCAGAAAGCTCTTCAGGGAGGGAAGTTCCTTACTGCAGGAGTAACATCGGCAGGGGTGGAATTCTAGCAGGAGCTCCTTTGCATATCAGGCCACACCCCCTGACGTAGCCAATCCTCCAAGAGCTTACAGGGCTCTCTTTTGTAAGCTCTTGGAGGACTGGCTACATCAAGGGGTGTGTGGCCTAATATGCAAAGGAGCTCCTGCTGGAATTCCACCCCTGGTTGTAAATAAGGAGATGACTTCTGAGAAAGATCTATGAATAACTTCTGAGGAACACAAACAATGAAACTGGCTAACATCCTACAACTCATTACGGGACCTGCTCTACAACATCACAACGGGACTTATCTGAAGTTTGTGATACAGGATTCACATTGTCAGTTATGGTATTTTTCTACGTCATGTGTAAGGACCACTTGCATCTTTATTATAAAATACAGAAGTCATAAATCACAGCAATTGCTTCTCATTAAGTCGTACCTTCCCTGACAGAGATGCTTCAGCCAATCACAACATCCACCAGTGTTCCCTCCAAGCCTTCTTAAGTGTGAGCTAGCTCACAGGTTTTTAGCCTCCGGTTCGCTCAGGAAAAACAGCCCCGGAGCAAACTAATTCATGCGGTGGCACAGAACTTTAATACCAGGAATTCACAAAATGGAATTTCTGCTCACAAGACTCCACAGCTTAGAGCAGCGGTGGCCGAACTGTGGCTTAGGAGCAACGTGTGGCGCTTTCACACGTATTCTGTGGCTCTCAAAGCTCCCACCACCCCGTCAGCTGCCTTGGAGACGGCATTCGTCTCATTAAACCAGCGGGGAGAATGCATTTAAAGCTGCTTTCTTTCCACCTCTCCTTCCCCCCCCCCTTCCTTGTGGTTCAAACATTTGACATTCATGTCTTGAGGCTCTCAAACATCTGAAGTTTAATCTACACTGCTCTTATGTTAAGCAAGTTAAGCAAGTTTGGCCACCTCTGGCTTAGAGGAAGTACTACCTGGACCCCCTTTACTTCCAGGCTTTAGGAAGTGGCTGAAGACGGTTTTATTCATGACAGCCACCCAACTCTGTCTTATCTTCCAGCTCCTTCCGCACCTTGTCACTATCATTTCCCACAGCTGCTTACTGAACTTCTCCCTTGCACCCTGTTACCACAAGATGAGCAGCAAATGTTTCCTGCTCCCCAGAGCTTTACTTGGCATCTATTGGAAACAGCTGACCCTTCCAAGAGACCTGCCCCTTCGTTTAACACCTCCACCCGCCACTTCCAGATGGCTCGCTTCTACC